>NC_141832.1:1999263-2001763 GCF_982586985.1 Callionymus lyra | reverse complement strand
TAAACTTTAAATGTACTTTTATTCTTATGTTGATTTTTTTCTAGTTCTTAAAATATAAAAAGGAATTTTATCGAAAGTCTTCTGTTTTGCTTTTGCACTTTTTATGTATTTTCTTTTGTTAAATAAGTTTTTTAATTTGATTTTCACTTTAACTTAAAAAGTTTTAGAAATGTTGTGATAATTAATCTCTCAAAATAAACATAGAATTAATTTCAATACTTTTTTTCAGGAATTTCGATGAGTCGACACAAAATCTGATTTTGGTGCAGTGATGAATAACCATCTGGATCCTTGACCCTTTTGAAGATTTGTCAGTCGCTACTACTGCGTGTTTTTTGTAAAAACTTCTTGATTTAATTTTTTACTGTTTAATTCTATTGATTAAAATAAATGTAAGATAGAAATATTGCTTGAACTAAACAGAGCTGCTTGGCAGAGGTCTGCGCCTCTGGCGTTCCTGGCTAGTAAAACTTGTGGACTGTGGAAACAGGAGACGCCTCCTCTGTCATGTTTTCTCCTTCCTCTCCACTTCCTCCCTCGCTCTAACATGACGGGGGTCCAGGGGGAGGTGTCGGGGTCACCGTCACGCCGCCGCTCTCCCCTCATTTGCATATGTTTGCCGTCGTGGCAGCGGTCGACGAATGTCATGTCGAGATTCCTGCATGTTTAAATAATGGACACTTGTCCCCACGAGGAACTCTGCCGCCCCCCCGCCGGGGAGGACCATCAGCTGGTTGTAAAACAAACGTTGGTGGACCGGGTCGTGCTCATCAGCAGCTGAAGGGCGAGGCGCTGTCATGGCGACGGGCGTGGAATTGATTTACAGGATTAGGTACGAGCGTCAGGTTGAAAAGAATGTTGTAACTTTAACAACGTTTCTGCTCAGACGTGCAGAAACCTCTCGACCACGTGTGCAACTCAAGGCCTGAGGCTGCATGGATGTCATTTTATATACATGTATATGGATGTATATAGCATTAGCATTAGCATTGAAGCGTTTGAGGGCGCTAGTTGAAGTTAGCATCATTAAAGTTCTCAGTCAAAGGTCCCAAAGGTCCCAGAAGAGTTTGACGGAGGGATGACAGGATGGATGGTTTGAAGGATGAAAGGGTTGATGGATGAAAAGAAAATATAGGGTTTAATGGATAAAAGGTTGGATGGTTTGAAGGATGAAAGAACAAATAGTTTGAGTGAAAGGCTGGTTGGATGTAAGGGTTGATGATGGTCAGATGGATGAAAGGATGGATGGTTTGATAGATGAATGGAAGGATGGTTGGATGTAAGGGTTGATGATGGTTGGATGGATGAAAGGATGGATGGTTTGATAGATGAATGGAAGGATGGTTGGATGTAAGGGTTGATGATGGTCGGATGGATGAAAGGATGGATGGTTTGATAGATGAATGGAAGGATGGTTGGATGTAAGGGTTGATGATGGTTGGATGGATGGTTTGATAGATGAATGGAAGGATGGTTGGATGTAAGGGTTGATGATGGATGGATGGATGAAAGGATGGATGGTTTGATAGATGGATGGAAGGATGGATGAATTGATAGATGGATGGAAGGATGGATGAATTGAATGAAAGGATGGCTGGATGAAATAATAGATTGATGGATGAATTAAATAATAATGCATGGATTAAAGAGTGATAAGATAAAAGGATAGATGGATGGATTGATGAATGGATGGAGAGATTAAATGATGAAAGGATGGATGAAAGTTCTTAAAATATATGTTTTTAGTTCTTGATTCAATTAAAGTAAAATCAAACACTAGTTTTTCTTCCAAATTGTTTATGATTTTTGTCGTTAAATGTATTTTGAAGTAAAAAAAAAGTTGTTAGTTTACGATGCGACGGCGAATCTTCTGGAAGTAAAACCAGAGGAACTTCTCGTTCTCACGAGAGTTTGCATTTAAGAAAGTTGTTTGTTTTGTTGTGACAGAAGTTCCTCCGAGGTTTGACTTGTTTTCGACGAGGCTTCTCTCCACCGACCAATCAGAAGACGGGTCACGAACACGGGTTCATTTCCTCGCCGCCACCTTTCAGCGCGAGGTGTCGGCTTGGAAGGAGTGGAGGAGGAGGAGGAGGAGGAGGAGGAGGAGGAGGAGGAGGAGGAGGAGAGGAGGAGGAGAGGAGGAGAGGAGTGGAGGAGGAGGAGAGGAGGAGGAGAGGAGGAGGAGAGGAGAGGAGAGGAGGAGGAGGAGAGGAGGAGGAGAGGAGTGGAGGAGGAGGAGAGGAGTGGAGGAGGAGGAGGAGGAGGAGAGGAGTGGAGGAGGAGGAGGAGGAGGAGGAGGAGGAGAGGAGTGGAGGAGGAGGAGAGGAGGAGGAGAGGAGTGGAGGAGGAGGAGGAGGAGGAGGAGGAGGAGAGGAGAGGAGGAGGAGGAGGAGGAGGAGAGGAGGAGGAGGAGGAGAGGAGTGGAGGAGGAGGAGGAGAGGAGGAAGAGAGGAGAGGAGGAGGAGGAGGAGAGGAGGAGGAGGAGGAGAGGAGTGGAGGA
>NC_141832.1:1974263-1996763 GCF_982586985.1 Callionymus lyra | reverse complement strand
ACAGACAGACAGACAGACAGACACAGAAAATGTCAGCACAAGTTAATTCAAGTTCAAAAGCGTTGAAGTCGTTAAACAAGTTAATTAACTGAGTCATTGAAAACCTGACTTCAGTGTGATATGGATGGATGGATGAAAGGATGGATGAAAGGATGGATGTAAGGGTGTAAAGATGGATTAAAGGATGATGACGAATGAAAGGATTCATAAAAGGTCAGATGGATGAGCGATGATAAGACAGATGAATAGATGGATGACAGGATGGATGGATGACAGGATGGATGGATGGATGGATGACAGGATGGATGGATAAAAGGATGGATCGATGGATGGCAGGATGGATGGATGGCAGGATGGATGGATAAAAGGATGGATCGATGGATGACAGGATGGATGGATGACAGGATGGATGGATGGCAGGATGGATGGATAAAAGGATGGATGGATGGATGACAGGATGGATGGATGAAAGGATGGATGGATGGCAGGATGGATGGATAAAAGGATGGATGGATGGATGACAGGATGGATGGATAAAAGGATGGATCGATGGATGACAGGATGGATGGATGACAGGATGGATGGATGGCAGGATGGATGGATAAAAGGATGGATCGATGGATGACAGGATGGATGGATGACAGGATGGATGGATGGCAGGATGGATGGATAAAAGGATGGATCGATGGATGACAGGATGGATGGATGAAAGGATGAATGCAAGGGTGTAAAGATGGCTAAAAGGATGAGGCTGGTTTGCTGGATGAATGGATGGATGACAGGATGGATGAAAGGGTGTAAAGATGGATGAAAGGGTGTAAAGATGGATGAAAGGGTGTAAAGATGGATGAAAGTGTGTTGCATCAGCGTCTGAACCAGTTTGTGTTGAGACCAGGACTTGTGCGTCCGCTCAGACGACACACACCGTTGTGTTTTGTTGTGCGATGAAACCTTCAGAAAAAACACGAGTATCCAGATGGTAATTCCATTAAAATCCAATCATCCGTTTTTGAGTTATTTCTGCGGGAAACTCCGCGGTTTTGGGTCTCGCGTCGGCTCCAGAACCACAGGTGGTCGCGCCGCCTGCGCCTCGGGTCGTCTCACTCCATAAAGATTTAGTTTCCGGGGCTGCGAGTCATCAGGGAGAATGTAAAGTAGAAAATGCAATCGCTGAGAAATGATCTCGCCGTGAGTGAGCGAAGTGAAGCCATAAAGCTGCCCACTCCATCACGGCGCCGCCGCCCCGATGGATCAGCGCCGCTCCCCCTTTGAGTGATTTCCCTCCGGATTCCACGCAACGCAATTAGTCGCCCACCGTATTTTCCTCGACGCTGCTCTTTAACCTCGGCCGCGGCGCGAGTCGGCGGCCGCTCCGGTACCGGTCCCGGTCTAACGGCACCGGTCCCGGTCTAACGGCACCGGTCCCGGTCTAACGGCACCGGTCCCGGTCTAACGGCACAGGTCCCGGTCTAACGGCACCGGTCCCGGTCTAACGGCACCGGTCCCGGTCTAACGGCACCGGTCCCGGTCTAACGGCACAGGTCCCGGTCTAACGGCACAGGTCCCGGTCTAACGGCACCGGTCCCGGTCTAACGGCACCGGTCCCGGTCTAACGGCACCGGTCCCGGTCTAACGGCACCGGTCCCGGTCTAACGGCTTCTGCGTGGCCCTCTTGGCCTTTTCCCGGAACGTCCCGATCCCCCTTCCGGCGCCGCTAAAGAGGATCGGGCGGCTGCTGGCGGGCAGTCAAGTACCTGCCGGAGAGCGTCGTCTGTAAACCCGGCCGCTGACCTCCTTGGCTGCTGACCGTCAAAACAAAAAAACACAAAGTGATCTCCTTAAGCGGACGATCCAATTTGACGGCGTCGGAGTGCTTTCGGATCCGAGGTTTTCGGCGCCGCAGTAATCGGAGGAGAAGGCGTGATGGAGGGGGATCGATAACGCCGCTCCCTTCCGTGGCGTGGCGTGATCGTGGCGCTCGGCCATGTGAGACGGCGTTTAAGTGCCGCCGGTGTGGGGGGAGTTGGGGGGGGGGGGGGGGGGCTCGCTTCCAATTAGCGGCGCCGCTAGGTGGGCGTGAAAGGAGGGGGCCTCGGGTCGGATCCGAGGCTCGGTTCCGCCACGAAAATGTCAGGTTTTGTCCTGAGATCAGGAAATGATTCTGGTCGTTGATAACGATGTCGCACCATAGGTGGCGCTGCTCGGACAGTTTGTGATGATAGGACGACAATTGTGTGTCACCTTAGTCTTCACCCTTCTGTTAGCTCAGGGTCAAGGTGACCCGAAGACCACAGACACAGAAGCAATACAAGGGATACCACAAACACATTTGTTTGTTTGTCTCACAGTGTTGCCACCACTTTTTTTTCACCCTTTCTTCCTGCAGTTTATTCCTTTAGTTGTTTTTTTTTAAAAACGACTTGCTAAATAGAAAAGTATTTTGTAAAATAAACTTATGTTTCTAAACAAAACAAAATGACAATAAAAAAGGACATTTTGATGGATTGATTGATTGACAGGTGTAACAGATTTGATTAGACATTTGAGCAGGAAGTGAAACAGTTCTTTCAAAATAATACATCAATTTAGTTGAATTTTTCATTTAAAATATTTTGCCCAAAAAAGTTTTTTTCTGAAGTTAAAGAAGAAGATAAACATGGAAATAAAGCTCTGGTCTGCAGGCCTACGGTGGTCAGTACCAGGGCCAGGTCGTGGTCCAGTCTTGCTCCTCGTGGTTCATCAGTGAGTTTTACAGATCTTCTTATTCTTCTTTTTAGTTTTCTTCTTCTCCTTCTTCTTCTTTTTTTATTTTCTCCTTATCTTCCTTCTCAACTTCCTTTTCTTCCTGTTCTTCTTCGTCCTCATAATCTGCTTTGTTTTCTTATCCTTATTCATCTTCTTCGCTTTCTTCTTCTTTTTTCTTGTTTCCCTTCTCTTCTTCGTCTTCTTCTCTTCTTCTTCTTAGGCTTCCATATCTTCTTCATCTTCTTCTTCTTTTTCTTTGTCCTTTTTTTCTTGTCCTGTCTTCTGCATCTTCCTTCACGTCTTCCTTTTCTTAGTCTTCCATATCTTCTTCGTCTTTTTGTTCTTTTTCCTTCTCTTCTTTGTTTTCCTCTTCTTCATCTTCCTTCTCGTCTTCTTCTTCTTAGTCTTTCCTCTTTTCTAGGTCTTCGTCTTCATCTTCCTTCTCTTCTTTGTTTTCCTCTTCTTCATCTTTCTTCTCGTCTTCTTCTTCTCAGTCTTTCCTCTTTTCTAGGTCTTCTTCTTCTTCGTCTTCTATATCTTCCTTCACGTCTTCCTTTTCTAAGTCTTCCATCTATTCTTCGTCTTTTTTTTCTTTTTACTTTTCTTCTTTGTCTTCCTCCTCTTCATATTTCGTATTTATCTTCTTCTTCTTCTTCGTCTTCCTTCTCGTCTTCCTCTTCTTCGTCTTCTATATCTTCCTTCTCGTCTTCCTTTTCTTAGTCTTCCAACTCTTCTTCGTCTTTTTGTTCTTTTTCCTTTTCTTCTTTGTCTTCCTCTTCTTCATCTTCCTTCTCGTCTTCTTCCTCTTAGTCTTTCCTCTTTTCTAGGTCCTCTTCTTCTTCGTCTTCTTCATCTTCATCTTCCTTCTCTTCCTTCTCTTCCTCTCCTCCTTCTTCCCCTTCTTCTTCTCAGCCCGGCTATGTTTCCCGCGGAACGCCTCGTTTGTCACAAACTTCAGAGGCGGTGAAGATCACAGCGGCGCCGGCGTGACTTTGTGTTGCACTAATGAGGCCTCTGCTCTCCGCCTCCCTGCTTTCGCCGTGTCGCCCTTTGAAACAAGAGCTGCATGATGTCTGCCCGTCGCTCTCTCTTTCTGTTTGTGTGTCACTCGTCTTCCTCTCCTGCCCTCGTTTCTCAACCCGCCGAGCAGCACAGATACCGGGGCGAGGGGGGGGGGGTTCAGAACCGGACCTGAGCGCGACAAGACACTCCACTGAAGCAGGAGTTTGAGTGATTTCAGGATGAACACGAGCCAACGGTGAAGAAGTTTTTGTTCTGGAGTCGCCGGACTCGCCTGAACTTCAGGTCGGCCAACGAACAGTCGTCGGATCAGCCGAGCAGGAAAAAGGTGTCGAACGATATCATTACGGAGTTAAAAAGTCTTATCGGTTGCGTTCGAGCTCAGTGATGCGTTCGGGCTCCTCTGGGACTTTTTAGGCGGCGGTTGTGTTTACATGCTCGCTGGTTGACTGGATAAACAGCATGTAAACATCTCGGGCCGCGCTCCCGCTGAGGAGGGAACGTGATGAAACAGTTTCACGAGCTCCTGCTGGGGTTTTGCAACATCCCGATGTTTCCTTGAAACGCTGACTCGTCGAAATATGTTGCCGAGTCCAACGGTTCGCCCGAAAGTTTGAGAATCCCTTCGTCCGGCGGTGTGTTGGACTCACGGAGTCACGATCCCACTCGTGCGTCATAGAGCTGCTGGACAGGAAGTGGAGCTCGCACACAGGAAGTTGGGTCTGCAAATACGTAGCTGTATGCTAGCAAAGAACTTGATTTGTTTTTTCTAAAGAATCACTTTATGAACGTGTTGTACGACTCGCCTGTTGAGGTTTGAAAAAGTCTTTTAACTATATGAGTCACTATCCCACTGGTCCGAGTCACTATAACTGGACAGGAAGTGGAGCACGCTCACAGGAAGTTGGGTCTTCGAATACGTAGCTGTATGCTAGCAAAGAACTTGATTTCGCTATTTCTAAAGAATCACTTTATGGACATTTTATATTGTTGAGGTTGAATACGTTTTTTGACTATGAGTCACTATCCCACTCGCACGTGATAGAGCTGCTGGACAGGAAGTGGAGCTCGCGCACAGGAAGTTGGGTCTGCAAATACGTAGCTGTATGCTAGCAAAGAACTTGATTTGTTTTTTCTAAAGAATCACTTTATGAACGTGTTGTACGACTCGCCTGTTGAGGTTTGAAAAAGTCTTTTGACTATATGAGTCACTATCCTACTGGTCCGAGTCACTATAACTGGACAGGAAGTGGAGCGCACTCACAGGAAGTTGGGTCTTCGAATACGTAGCTGTATG
This sequence comes from Callionymus lyra, assembly GCF_982586985.1. Lineage (NCBI taxonomy): Eukaryota > Metazoa > Chordata > Actinopteri > Syngnathiformes > Callionymidae > Callionymus > Callionymus lyra. Next base: position 1,991,701 of record NC_141832.1, on the reverse strand, counting down.
CTAGCAAAGAACTTGATTTGTTTTTTCTAAAGAATCACTTTATGAACGTGTTGTACGACTCGCCTGTTGAGGTTTGAAAAAGTTTTTTGAATATATGAGTCACGATCCCACTCGCACGTGATAGAGCTGCTGGACAGGAAGTGGAGCGCGCGCACAGGAAGTTGGGTCTGCAAATACTTAGCTGTATGTTAGCAAAGAACTTGATTTGTTTTTTCTAAAGAATCACTTTATGAATGTGTTGTACGACTCGCCTGTTGAGGTTTGAAAAAGTCTTTTGACTATATGAGTCACTATCCCACTGGACAGGAAGTGGAGCGCACTCACAGGAAGTTGGGTCTTCGAATACGTAGCTGTATGCTAGCAAAGAACTTGATTTCGCTATTTCTAAAGAATCACTTTATGAACATTTTATATTGTTGAGGTTGAATACGTTTTTTGACTATATGAGTCACTATCCCACTCGCACGTGATAGAGCTGCTGGACAGGAAGTGGAGCGCGCTCACAGGAAGTTCGGTCTGCAAATACGTAGCTGTATGCTAGCAACGAACTTGATTTGTTTTTTTTAAAGAATCACTTTATGAACGTGTTGTACGACTCGCCTGTTGAGGTTTGAAAAAGTTTTTTGAATATATGAGTCACTATCCCACTCGCACGTGATAGAGCTGCTGGACAGGAAGTGGAGCGCGCGCACAGGAAGTTGGGTCTTCGAATACGTAGCTGTATGCTAGCAAAGAACTTGATTTCGCTATTTCTAAAGAATCACTTTATGAACATGTTATTATTGTATAGGTTGAATAAGTTTTTGGACTATATGAGTCACTATCCTACTGGTCCGAGTCACTATAACTGGACAGGAAGTGGAGCGCACTCACAGGAAGTTGGGTCTGTGAATACGTAGCTTTATGCTAGCAAAGAACTTGACTTCGTTATTTCTAAAGAATCACTTTATGAACGTGTTGTAGTTGAGGTTGAAAAACTTTTTTTGACTCATTGAGTCATTTTCCCACTTGTCCAAGTCACTATAACTGGACAGGAAGTGGAGCGAACGCACAGGAAGTTGGGTCTGCGAATACGTAGCTGTATGATGGCAAAGAACTTGACTCTGTTTTTTTCTAGAGAATCACTTTATGTACTTATTGAAAACGTTTTTTGACTCATTGAGTCATGATCACACTGGTCCGAGTCACTATAACTGGACAGGAAGTTGAATCAACTCGCAGGAAGAGTTGCAGATGAGTTAAAACGTGATTCTAATGACTCAAAAGATTTGAGTGACTCAACATATGATGTTTAGTTAATGGATTCACTTGTTGAAGTTTTCCCTTATCCCGTAATGTGTTTGACTCATGGAGTCACCGTCGTGCTTTCGATCCAAGTCGCTATTACCGGACAGGAAGTGGCTCGCACTCACAGGAAGTTGTGTGTGCGAATCATCTACGAAGCATAAGTTCATTGACAGTATGTTCGATTCACCTGATGAGGTTTTAGAATCTCATATTCAGGAATCTTTTCAGTCTGAGTTGCTATAACTGAACAGGAAGTGGAATGTATCACAGGAAGTCCCCGAATACACAGCTCGACTCAAGTCCGAAGTGTAGCTGAGAGTTTCTAAGGCTCAGAGGAAGCAGCTGTCACACCGACTGTGTTGGAATCAAACTCTTTCATCAACATTCGATCACCGACTGATTTCCGCCGACAGCAGCCGGGACTCGGTCTGACGGGTAAACTTCGTACGTTGGCGTTGATCAAGGGTGCAGCTAATGTGGCGCGAGGCCGGTTTTGATCCGGCGCCGCTGTCAAAGACGCCTCTGATGTGAAGTCGTGTTCCTCAACTTTCTCCTCTCGTCTCCTCGCAGGGTAACCAAGAGGCCACCAACCCCCCGGACGCCATGGCCCAGCCGTACACCCCCGCCCAGTACCCGCCCCCGCCACAGAACGGCATCCCCGCCGAGTTCGCCGCCGCGCACCCCCTACAGACGCAGGACTACAGTGGCCAGAGCCGGGTCCCCGACCACGCCATGACCTTGTACACGCCGACGCAAACGCACAGCGAGCCCGCCGGCAGCGACAGCAGCACGCATGCAAGCATCACCGCCACCACGACCGCAGCGGTCAGTGTCCCGCCGCACCTGCAAACACTCTTCACCACCGGCTGTCAGCAAGTAAACACCTTCACTACTCTTTTTGTTGTTTTGCTAAAATGAAACATTATGATCACCTTGCGTAAGAGATGTGGCGCATGAATAACTGGAGACCCTTAAAGAACCAAAAGAACCATGAAACACAGGTGGTCATAATGTTTGACGGTACTTTTGCTAATGCTACCAATTTTGTGCCGTTAGCCACTTGAACATGTTTGAATCAATGCTAGTCATTCACGTCTACGGTTTATTATAGAATTAGCCCCAAAGCTACATTTAGCATTTACTATTTAACTGCAATATAACACGTGTCAGGTATGCTAGCTATATAGCTTCAGTTCCGCGAACCCGCCATGAGTTGATTTGAGTAACATTACGACACTTCAAATAGTGTTGCAATCAATTTATTTTTGCTTCTGGCTCGACTGGACCGACTCGCGGTTGCGCCGCCGGCTCCTTTTTTTTCTGTTAACTTCGGCGCCGAAGGACGCCTGACGACTGACTTTCTCTTTGAAGTTGTCACTAAATAATTCTGACCTTTTTAACCTTTTGATCAAAGTTTTAAAAGTGGTTTTAACGTCCAAAATGGACTTTATTTTTCCTATTTTCCTATTAAGTATCACGTTAATTGGCTAACAAACAAAAAGAAGGCGTTAGCGTTAGCTTTCGTGACGCAATAAAACAAGCACTTAAATTGCTTTATTTTATGACGAACGCAAAGAATAGATACAATGCTAAGATCTAAGTCAGTGTTACTTTTACTTTGTTAAGTTAGGAGTTAGCTAAGGTCAGTGTTACCTTTACTTTGTTAGGTTAGCAGTTAGCTAAGGTCAGTGTTACCTTTACTTTGTTAGGTTAGCAGTTAGCTAAGGTCAGTGTTCCCTTTACTCTGTTAGGTTAGCAGTTAGCTAAGGTCAGTGTTACCTTTACTTTGTTAGGTTAGCAGTTAGCTAAGGTCAGTGTTCCCTTTACTTTGTTAGGTTAGAAGTTAGCTAAGGTCAGTGTTCCCTTTACTTTGTTAGGTTAGCAGTTAGCTAAGGTCAGTGTTCCCTTTACTTTGTTAGGTTAGCAGTTAGCTAAGGTCAGTGTTCCCTTTACTTTGTTAGGTTAGAAGTTAGCTAAGGTCAGTGTTCCCTTTACTTTGTTAGGTTAGCAGTTAGCTAAGGTCAGTGTTCCCTTTACTTTGTTAGGTTAGCAGTTAGCTAAGGTCAGTGTTACCTTTACTTTGTTAGGTTAGCAGTTAGCTAAGGTCAGTGTTCCCTTTACTCTGTTAGGTTAGCAGTTAGCCAAGGTCAGTGTTCCCTTTACTTTGTTAGGTTAGCAGTTAGCTAAGGTCAGTGTTCCCTTTACTTTGTTAGGTTACCAGTTAGCTAAGGTCAGTGTTCCCTTTACTTTGTTAGGTTAGCAGTTAGCTAAGGTCAGTGTTCCCTTTACTCTGTTAGGTTAGCAGTTAGCCATGGTCAGTGTTCCCTTTACTTTGTTAGGTTAGCAGTTAGCTAAGGTCAGCGTTCCCTTTACTTTGTTAGGTTAGCAGTTAGCTAAGGTCAGCGTTCCCTTTACTTTGTTAGGTTAGCAGTTAGCTAGGGTCAGTGTTCCCTTTACTTTGATAGGTTAGCAGTTAGCTAAGGTCAGTGTTACCTTTACACCGTTTCCCGCCCTTTTAGGTAAGCCGCTAAGCTAACCTTCCAAACATCTTAACCCTCCAGAAAGAGTCTAAAACTGGCAAAAAAGAAAATGCTGCACATTTTCTCCGAAGCTTCATAAAAAAAATCCACTCTCTCCGACAGTTGAAGGCTGATTTGTCGTCAAGTGCGACTCCACATCCAGTTAATTATCGCACTCCACTTCCTGACTTTCAGCGCCGGTGCCAGAGCCTCCCTCACCCCCCGGTGAGCCAGGAGCAGAAAAAAAGTGCTGACGCTGCGTTTGTCGAGTCGGAATGAAAGATTCAAGCATTTTGTTTCTTTCTTCTTTTTTTTTTTTTGAGTCTGACTCGAGGGGTTTGTTTCTAAGTGACCCTCGTCTTCGCCCGTTTTATCTCCTCACCCGCTGGGAGTGAGGCGGGTGAGGGGGAGTGAAGGGTGAGGCTGGAGCTTGAGGCGCATCGCGGGTGTCATGTCGCCCACAAATCAGAGCCTTTCGCCCCGGCTGGCTGGGACGGACTTTAATCCGTCGCCTCGGCTCCGCCCCAGGGACGCCGTCACTTCCTCTCGCAGCAGGAAGGTGGCGCCGTGCAGGACCCCCGGGGGCTGCTGGGAACTCCCTCAAGAAGGAACTCTCGCCCTCCGGGGGGAGCTTGTTATCTATCGGGGTCTCAAACAGTTGGAGGTTCTCGGGTGAATAATCCACGATAACAAATGGAGACGTTTTGGCTCCGGAACCATCTGAACCTCCAAAGGGGGATTTGTGGGCGACGGTGAAAAGACGACGAGAAATTGACAAGATTCGTCTGTTGTTTGAGGGAGTGTTTGATTAATGTGTATATTTTTTATTTTCATTTAGATTATAAAGACTTTTGTTTTTTCGTTTATTTTTTCATTTGTTGGTTGAAACTCAACCGTTTTGAGATCCTTAGATCACTTTCAAAGTGTTTCTGTTATTTTTCGCCATCTTTAAAGTGTTTATTTTCCATTTTATTCAGATTATTTTCTTCCAAAAATACATTTTTTTTAAAGCGTTTTAATGAACTCGGTCCTATTTTCTTATGTCATCATTTTAATGAAACGTTCTTGATGTTTATCTCTTTAATTTAATTATATATATATATATATATATATATATATTTAATTTAACTTTAATTCATTTTACTTTAAGTTACATTTTTTCTATTAAAAACTCCTTCCTCCACACGTGATAAAGTGCCGGACCAACAGGCCCGCGGGTCGTTTTCGGCGCTCGCCGTTTGTACTGACGGACGCGAAAGGTCGGCGTCCGGCCGGCCGGCGTGAGCGATGACACGGACCGACCCAAGGGGGGCGCCGCTGGCTCGTCACCCTCCATCGTCCCCGACATCTGTTTTGTTTTTTTCGGTCGCCCCCGGCAACATGGTGGTCACTCGGGCCGTTAACCTCGGCGCCAAAAGGACGCCTGACGACTGACCTTCACGTGGAAACGCTCAATTCTCTTGGAAGTCGTTACTAAATAATTCTAAATGGTGTAAAGGTAACACTGACCTTAGCTAACAGCTAACCTAACAAAGTAAAGGGAACACTGACCTTAGCTAACAGCTAACCTAACAAAGTAAAGGTAACACTGACCTTAGCTAACTGCTAACCTAACAAAGTAAAGGTAACACTGACCTTAGCTAACAGCTAACCTAACAAAGTAAAGGTAACACTGACCTTAGCTAACTGCTAACCTAACAAAGTAAAGGTAACACTGACCTTAGCTAACTGCTAACCTAACAAAGTAAAGGTAACACTGACCTTAGCTAACTGCTAACCTAACAAAGTAAAGGTAACACTGACCTTAGCTAACAGCTAACCTAACAAAGTAAAGGTAACACTGACCTTAGCTAACAGCTAACCTAACAAAGTAAAGGTAACACTGACCTTAGCTAACTGCTAACCTAACAAAGTAAAGGTAACACTGACCTTAGCTAACTGCTAACCTAACAAAGTAAAGGTAACACTGACCTTAGCTAACTGCTAACCTAACAAAGTAAAGGTAACACTGACCTTAGCTAACAGCTAACCTAACAAAGTAAAGGTAACACTGACCTTAGCTAACTGCTAACCTAACAAAGTAAAGGTAACACTGACCTTAGCTAACAGCTAACCTAACAAAGTAAAGGGAACACTGACCTTAGCTAACAGCTAACCTAACAAAGTAAAGGTAACACTGACCTTAGCTAACAGCTTACCTAACAAAGTAAAGGTAACACTGACCTTAGCTAACAGCTTACCTAACAAAGTAAAGGTAACACTGACCTTAGCTAACAGCTAACCTAACAAAGTAAAGGTAACACTGACCTTAGCTAACAGCTAACCTAACAAAGTAAAGGTAACACTGACCTTAGCTAACTGCTAACCTAACAAAGTAAAGGTAACACTGACCTTAGCTAACTGCTACCCTAACAAAGTAAAGGTAACACTGACCTTAGCTAACTGCTAACCTAACAAAGTAAAGGGAACACTGACCTTAGCTAACAGCTAACCTAACAAAGTAAAGGGAACACTGACCTTAGCTAACTGCTAACCTAACAAAGTAAAGGTAACACTGACCTTAGCTAACAGCTAACCTAACAAAGTAAAGGTAACACTGACCTTAGCTAACTGCTAACCTAACAAAGTAAAGGGAACACTGACCTTAGCTAACAGCTAACCTAACAAAGTAAAGGTAACACTGACCTTAGCTAACAGCTAACCTAACAAAGTAAAGGTAACACTGACCTTAGCTAACTGCTAACCTAACAAAGTAAAGGTAACACTGACCTTAGTTAACTGCTAACCTAAAAAAGTAAAGGTAACACTGACCTTAGCTAACTGCTAACCTAACAAAGTAAAGGGAACACTGACCTTAGCTAACAGCTAACCTAACAAAGTAAAGGTAACACTGACCTTAGCTAACAGCTAACCTAACATAGTAAAGGTAACACTGACCTTAGCTAACTGCTAACCTAACAAAGTAAAGGTAACACTGACCTTAGCTAACAGCTAACCTAACAAAGTAAAGGGAACACTGACCTTAGCTAACAGCTAACCTAACAAAGTAAAGGTAACACTGACCTTAGCTAACTGCTAACCTAACAAAGTAAAGGTAACACTGACCTTAGCTAACTGCTAACCTAACAAAGTAAAGGTAACACTGACCTTAGCTAACAGCTAACCTAACAAAGTAAAGGGAACACTGACCTTAGCTAACAGCTAACCTAACAAAGTAAAGGGAACACTGGCCTTAGCTAACAGCTAACCTAACAAAGTAAAGGGAACACTGACCTTAGTAAAGGTAACACTAAAAAGTGGTTTTAACGTCCAAAATAGACTTTACTTTTCCGATTTTCTAAAAGTTTGTGTTGTTTTTTACTCGATTCCTTTTACTTCCTGTGCCGTGATTGGTCGATTACAAGAGTCTGTTTTTCTTTCCCACAGACAGACGACGTGACGCAATCGGAAGCGTCGCAGCAGCTCCAGCACTCGGACTCCTCGGAGAAGCAACAGCCCAAGAGGTTACACGTGTCCAACATTCCCTTCCGCTTCCGGGACCCCGACCTACGGCAAATGTTCGGGGTGAGTCGCAAATAATAACGCTCGACCTTCGCCGTTTCCGAAGTCGACGCTTTGCAAAAACTTCCGATCTAAATCCCGTCTTTACCGAGCTCTGGTCGCCCTTGAAAGTTCCGGGGTCATTGTCCCGGGTTCCGGTGCCGGTCGTCCGGAATCCAAATCGGTAATTAGCCGCCGTTCTTTGTGCGTTCCCGGCGGAAGATCGATAGCGCTCGGCGGCGTCGCCCTCAATCACCCGCCGAGGTTTTCCTGGTGGAGCGCCGGGCGGGGATTGATGGCGCCGGAGTCGACGCGGCGAGGAGGAAGAGGGTTGACTCCGCCCACATGACAGCGTCCTCCACAATGGGCCCTTTGTCTGCGCCGCCGACGCTCATCCTTCTCGCCCGTTAATGGCTTCCCGGAGCGGCGGTTAACGTTCCGCATGAGTGAGGCCGGAGGACGGACGGAGGAGAGGGAAGGACGGCGGCTCCGGTTCCGACGACGTGGTTCTGGTTCTGACAGTTTGACCTCAGAGAACCGGAATGAACCTGAGACGCGGAGACGTTTGTCTCATAGACGTCCAGGTAGAAGCTCCAGAAACATGGAGATCCGTGGAGCGGACGCTCATGATCTCCAGACCAGTGAAGACCCTCCTCCGCTCACGAGTGTTGCTCAAGGGCGCCCTCGTTGTCGGCGTGAGTGGCTCCTTCAGCGACGTCTGGGAGCCATCGCGACCTCTGACCCCCCCCCCCCCCCGGAGAGAAGAAGAGAGGGATGACGGAGGGAAGGATGGAGCGAAAGATTCATAGAGAGATGTGACGGATGAATGAATGAAGAGACACTTGAGGAAGACATTCCAACGCGAGGGTTGATTGACGGACAGATGTGGGTTTTGATTGACAGGAGATTATAGACGGACGGGTCCTGACCACTGCGATGGTTCCTGTCGTCACGTTGACTCCGCCCACTCTTCTTGTGGACGTCCTGCTGATGCAGCTGTTTCTCCGCAGCGGGGGGGCGGGGTCTCCGGGGGTGAGGGAGGGGTGAGGGAGGGGTGAGGGAGGGGTGAGGGAGGGGTGAGGGACGGGGGGGTACGGGGGTGCAGGGACCCGCGAGGATCCTCCAGCGCCATGTGGGACTCCACCAGGACGACTTCTCTGGAACTAATTAATCGATGCCACGAGCCCATTACGCTTGCTTGAAACAATTAGCATCTGCACGCCTTGCTGTGTGTGTGTGTGTGTGTGTGTGTGTGTGTGTGCGTGTGTGTGTGTGTGTGTGTGTGTGCGTGTGTGTGCACGTGTAGGACTCCATATGCAGCAGATGTGTACGTCTATAGAACTGCGATCGCCCTCCAGACACTGCACAACAAATTAAAAAACACAACAAAAAACATCTTGAGAAACACACAACAACATCACAGACGCACACGACGACGACAACTAACACAACAAGAACGATACATATGTTGACAAAGTGTAGTCAGTACACACGACAGTAAACATTTATTTGAAAAAACACAAAGACGTCCTTGTAAACACACAATGTACACACTTTAACAACAGAGCTGAACATGACAACAACAGCTCATCAATACACACAACAAAACAAGAAACATTAACTTTTAAAAACACAACAACACAAAACATCAAATAAACAAAAACAGTGAATAAATATTAAACACAACCATCAATTAATAACGCACATGTAACAAGAAAACGTCAACAAATTAAAAAACACAACAAAAAACACACAACAACATCACAGACGCACACGCCAACGACGACTAACACGACAAGAACGATACATATGTTGACAAAGTGTAGTCAGTACACACAACAGTAAACATTTATTTGAAAAAACACAAAGACGTACTTGTAAACACACAATGTTCACGCAATAACAACACAACTGAACATGACAACAACAGCTCATCAATTCAGAAAAACAATTTTTTCATAACAAAAAGTTTACAAAACAACTATATAACAAACACAACAATACATTATTAACACACTTTTGTTTTTTAACACAATATTATTTGGGAAACACACAATGTACACACTATTAAAACACAACTGAACATGACAACAGCTCATGAATACACACAACAAAGCAATAACATTACAAATTAAAAACAAAAAACTTAAAGCAAGAAATAGTTAAACTAACAATACACAACAAATGAATAAAAACCAATAACGCACACATTTTAAAAAACACAACTGTCTCTCTGAGCAGGAAGTGAGATCCATCCTGTGGTCATGTGACCTGCAACCAGGATGTAGCGTCAACAGCCTCGTGTCGTTTTTGCCTCTGGATCTGTGCTCGACTCGTACTGCCTGACGACCCACAGACCCCTGGCTGCCGTCAGCGCCCCCTTGTCTACCATCAGCGCCCCCCTGTCTACCGTCAGCGCCCCCCTGTCTACCGTCAGCGCCCCCCTGTCTACCGTCAGCGCCCCCCTGTCTACCGTCAGCGCCCCCCTGTCTACCGTCAGCGCCCCCTGGCTGCCGTCAGCGCCCCCCTGTCTACCATCAGCGCCCCCTGGCTGCCGTCAGCGCCCCCCTGTCTACCGTCAGCGCCCCCCTGTCTACCGTCAGCGCTCCCTGGCTGCCGTCAGCGCCCCCTTGTCTACCGTCAGCGCCCCCTGGCTGCCGTCAGCGCCCCCTGGCTGCCGTCAGCGCCCCCTGGCTGCCGTCAGCGCCCCCCTGTCTACCGTCAGCGCCCCCCTGTCTACCGTCAGCGCCCCCCTGTCTACCGTCAGCACCCCCTGGCTGCCTTCAGCGCCCCCGTGTCTACCCTCAGCGCCCCCCTGTCTACCGTCAGCGCCCCCTAGCTGCCGTCGGCGCCCGGCGGTCCGTCGGCAGCAGCTCCGACCACGTGACGCTTCATTTGTTCCCCGCGGAGCCGAAGGAAGGCGATGCCTCTTGACAGGGTAATTACTGGCAGTGAAATAATGCCAGGCTCGTGGACGGCAATTAAGAGTCGCTCTCACTCGGCTCATTAGAGGAACTTACAGTTCGCTTTCATTCCTCGGCTCCTAACGATCGGAACCGTTCAATGGAAAAGGCAGCAACACCGACCCCCCCCCCCCTCCTTCCGGTACCATCCCAGGGGCCCGGACCCTCGTGTTGACTGTGAGAACAAACAAACTCTGAGAGACCAGAACACGTGGAGAAGAACTTCTCGGGTCTGAAGCAAAGTTAGCGTCGACGTGTCCGGATTCAGTTTTCCTCAGAGATGTTTCACAACAACAACAACAACAACAACAACAACACGGATGAACGTGACGACAACAGCTCATCAATACACAACAACAAACCAAAACAAAACAAAAATATATATATATATTAAACACAACGATCAATGAATGACGCACATGTTAAAAAAAAAAGGTCAACAAATTAAAAAGCACAACAAAAACTTATTTGGAAACGCACAGGTTACACACAACAACATCAAAGTCGAACACAATGACGACTAACAAAACAAAAACCATAAATATGTTGACAAAAACAAGGAAAGTGTAAACAACAGCTCATCGATACACAACAAAACAATAAACACTAACTTTAAAAACACAACAATACAAAATTAAATATTTTACCAAAACGAAAAGTTTCCAAAACAATTATATAACAAACACAACAATAGATTAATAAAACACAAAAAACATCTTTGGAAACACACAATGTACACACTTTGACAACACAGCTGAACATGACGACAATAGCTCATAAATATAGACAACGTTAACATTAACTTTAAAAACACACACAAACGCAATAACAGACTCAAATAATCTGACAAAACAAAGAAAAAACACACAAAATTAAATTATTAAACACACATTTTCTTAAAAAAAGATGTTCAAAAACCAGACAAAAAACATATTTCCAAACACACAATGTTCCCAAATAATGTGTGTTTCCAAATAAATAATTGGAAACACACAATGAACACACATTGACAACAGAGCTGAACATGACGACAACAGCTCACAAATACACACAATGAAACAATAAACATTAACTTTAAAAACACAAGACAAACTCAAATAATCTGACAAAATAAATTAATAAACACACATTTTCTTTTAAGAAAAACATGTTCAAAAACCCAACAATAAACATTTCGAAACACACAATGTTCCCTCGTTAACAACAACAACAACACAGCTGAACATGACGACAACAGCTCATGAATACACAACAACTGACAAGAAATGATGGAAAACTGAACCAAATAATTGTAAAATAAAAAAAACATAAAGTAACTTTTGAAATAATATATAAATGAACTGTTATTAACAAATAAAACAAGCAAAAATGCTAAAAGGCTTCTTAGACCTTCTGACCGTTTTATTTTGTACTTATTTACTCTAAATATAACTTAAAGTGAATCTGTTCCTATCGGGAGTTACACGCAGAAACGTACGTTGATGCTAACGTAGCGGGCTAACCTCATCTTCGTCCGAAAATAAACTTTTAAAAACATCCAAATACCTTCGTACTGCTCGTCTGTGACGTCCATCTTGAATTGAAGCTTCCACATGAGAAGAACTGATCAGAAAATAATGAAACAAGTCTGTATTTATGCTAGTTTGTAGCAGAAGCTAACATGCTAACATGCGACACAGACAGGAAACACACCCGCAGACGTATATTTTGACTCTTGTTTCTGTGAATTTGAGGTGTACTGTCCCTTTAAGAAGGTGATATTGAGAGTTAGTGCAGTAATATATATATTATATATATATTATTATTATATATATATATATTAATATGTATGAATTAAAATGGTTGGAAAGGTTTTCTCCGCGCGTCTGAGCTAAGATATCGCCGGAAACGCACGGTTTTTGGCGGGAAAATGCACCTGTACGTCGACTTTAAGAAGTTTCTACGGATAAATCGTGTTTGTCCGTGTTTTTTTTTTTTAAGATTTTATAAAAAGCTTGAAAAAGTTCCAGAAAACGTGTAAACGCGACGAAAAACTTCAGTAGAAATCATCAAGGTGGTCTCTGACGAGGTTTAGCGTGTGTCGCTCACTGATGATGTCATCAACTCACCGCGGCGGGATCTTGTGATTGACAGGCGTGAAAGTGAAGATCCAGGGAAACGTTCAAGCCTCTAATTCTTGCTCTTTTCTCTCGGCAGCAATTCGGGAAGATTCTGGACGTGGAGATCATCTTTAACGAGCGAGGATCCAAGGTGAGTCCAGGAGCGCCGAGTCGGAGGCGGTGGCTCTCGAGGCTTCGGTCCGGACGCCCCTCCCCCGCCCGCTCCACGGGCTTTTGTTAGCGAAAGCTCCGGAAACGGCGCCGCGAATCATTAGAGCTGTCAATCAATCCGTTATCGAGCCGCGCCGCGATTCACTTAATCCGACGAGCGCCGGAGCCGCCGGACGCGAAAGCACTCGCGGGATGAGACGCCGTCCGCCGAGTCATCGCAATCCAGAGTAACGATCGTCATTAGTTCGTTAATTCACTCGCGTTTGATCGATGGATCGGCTTTTCACCGCGTTTGATGCCGACAAATATTTGGTCGGTCGTGAAAACTGAAGCGACGAAAGACAGAACGTACGAATCAAATCGATTTAACGACAGTATTCCTTGTATCGATAAATATAAATATCGCAATAGTATTTTCGCGATACATTAACAGCAGTGTTTAGAAAAAATAATAGTAACTGTATAAACATTAATGTTTGTTGTTGTTTTAAATTTATATTGTATTTTTCTCCAAGTAATTTTATTGTTTTTGTGTATAAATAAAATAATTAGATTAAAATTAATATATTGGCGGTGTTTGTTCTTTTTAGTGTTGCAATTAAACTTCCGGGCCACTAGATGGCAGCAGTCATAACGTCCTGCACAGCTAAAGGGAGAATGATGGCTGAGGACGAGAGGATACAGTGAGTCCAGCAGCTTTTAAGGCTGATGTTTGGACATATTTTGGTTTGAAAACAAATGAAAGCAGTTACGACTTCATCAAGAGTCATGTGGTCTGTAAATACTACACCAGACTCAAGTACTGGACAATACTACACATATATACTTGTTACTACACTATCACTACACCAGACTCAAGTACTGGACAATACTACACATATATACTTGTTACTACACTATCACTACACCAGACTCAAGTACTGGACAATACTACACATATATACTTGTTACTACACTATCACTACACCAGAGTCAAGTACTGGACAATACTACACATGTATACTTGTTACTACACTATCACAACACCAGAGTCAAGTACTGGACAATACTACACATGTATACTTGTTACTACACTATCTCAACACCAGAGTCAAGTACTGGACAATACTACACATGTATACTTGTTACTACACTATCTCAACACCAGAGTCAAGTACTGGACAATACTACACATGTATACTTGTTACTACACTATCACAACACCAGAGTCAAGTACTGGACAATATTACACATATATACTTGTTACTACACTATCACAACACCAGAGTCAAGTACTGGACAATATTACACATATATACTTGTTACTACACTATCACAACACCAGAGTCAAGTACTGGACAATATTACACATATATACTTGTTACTACACTATCACAACACCAGAGTCAAGTACTGGACAATATTACACATATATACTTGTTACTACACTATCACAACACCAGAGTCAAGTACTGGACAATACTACACATATATACTTGTTACTACACTATCACAACACCAGAGTCAAGTACTGGACAATATTACACACATATACTTGTTACTACACTATCACAATACCAGAGTCAAGTACTGGACAATATTACACATATATACTTGTTACTACACTATCACAACACCAGAGTCAAGTACTGGACAATACTACACATATATACTTGTTACTACACTATCACAACACCAGAGTCAAGTACTGGACAATACTACACATGTATACTTGTTACTACACTATCACAACACCAGAGTCAAGTACTGGACAATACTACACATATATACTTGTTACTACACTATCACAACACCAGAGTCAAGTACTGGACAATACTACACATATATACTTGTTACTACACTATCACAACACTAGAGTCAAGTACTGGACAATACTACATATATATACTTGTTACTACACTATCACAACACCAGAGTCAAGTACTGGACAATACTACACATATATACTTGTTACTACACTATCACAACACCAGAGTCAAGTACTGGACAATACTACACATATATACTTGTTACTACACTATCACAACACCAGAGTCAAGTACTGGACAATACTACACATATATACTTGTTACTACACTATCACAACACCAGAGTCAAGTACTGGACAATAATACACATATATACTTGTTACTACACTATCACAACACCAGAGTCAAGTACTGGACAATACTACACATATATACTTGTTACTACACTATCACAACACTAGAGTCAAGTACTGGACAATACTACACATATATACTTGTTACTACACTATCACAACACCAGAGTCAAGTACTGGACAATACTACACATATATACTTGTTACTACACTATCACAACACCAGAGTCAAGTACTGACAATACTACACATATATACTTGTTACTACACTATCACAACACCAGAGTCAAGTACTGGACAATACTACACATATATTCTTGTTACTACACTATCACAACACCAGAGTCAAGTACTGGACAATACTACATATATATACTTGTTACTACACTATCACAACACCAGAGTCAAGTACTGGACAATACTACACATATATACTTGTTACTACACTATCACAACACCAGAGTCAAGTACTGGACAATACTACACATAGTACTTTTTATATACAGGATCTTTGATAATACACATTCCTAGTGACAAAATACTTGACTAAGAACTAAGACTCTGACTGTATGACTCCCCGAGTGGATCGTGACTCACGGGTTAACACTCAGGATTATAACTCAGCGTCTTCGCCGCGATCCTCGCCGTCGCTCGCCGCTGATCTCTCGGCGTCCGCGGCAGGATACGAATCCTAAGATGAAGTGTAACAGGAAGATAGACGGCGGCGCCCGTGGAGGTGTGAACAGCCGACTGCGCCTCATCCAGCTGTTCCTTTAATAGAGTGCGGCGAGCGGCGCGGCGTCCATTCATAACGCCGACAGCTTCCCCGGCTGCCCGGCGAGCCGTGAATACTATCGATTCCCGTCGGTACCGGGTTCGGATCGGGGGCCTCGGCTCCGCCCGGACAAGATGGAGCGCCGGATAAATACGCCTCCTCCGTCCGTAACAAGCGTTTATTGTTCGTGGCCTACAAAGCCATTACCCATGATGCCTCTCTCTCTCGGCGGCGCCGGCGATATAATGAACCTACCGGGCCATTAATAAACAATCTATTTCCTGCGAAGCTTCGGCAATTTGCATTCAATATGTTTGTCCGCTTTGAAAGATGGCCGCCGCTCTCCGCGCGCCTGTAAGCTAATTATTCGCGCGTGATAAAAAGAAAGATGGAGGGCGAGCCTCGGCCGGGCGAGTGTCCAAAGGATTAATTCTGCCCTCGATTCCTTTTTTCTTTTTTTTTCGTCTTGCGTTTATTTCTTTATCTCTCGCTCCCCAAGGACGCGGCCGGCGTTATTTATGCCGAGATCCCGCGGATGCGTACGAGATCACACGCCATCCCTCACGCCTGTTACGTCCTCCGGCAATTATCGGGCGCTGCCGGCCGCGGGACCCCCGGGCGCCGCCGGCGTCACCTTCCGCGGGTATTTATAGAAGAAGGACTTTTGCATCTTAGAGCCGCCGCCGCCGCCGCCGCCGCCGCGCTGGCGTCCACATTACTCACGCCCGCCGACGAACCCCCCCGAGGGCGCCGCGACACGAGAGCGCCGTTTCCACGCCGGCCTCGCCGCTAACAAGGCGCCTGACGCCGGGCGCTCCTGGCCCGGTGGGGGGGGGCCTGTAGGGGGCGTACACGTGGACTTTAAGGGAAGATTAATTTGCGGCCTTCTGTGACATCATCAAGTCGCGCCGGCGCCGATCATCTGTCGCTCGTCACATGACCATGTTTTCAACTCTATAAAGTTGCTCTTAAATCTGGGCGAACGAGAGGTTACGAGAGTCCATTATGACGTAATAATGGATTCACTCCTCCTCCAGCTGTGATCACGCCCCTGCTTTGTTTATATGACGAGTCCATTGGAGGTGGAGACTTCCAGGGGATTGATAAAGTGCAGTGACAAACCTCCATGATTGACGAATCACAGCAGAGTGGGCGTGGTTATGGTCAATAAGTGTTTTTTTAGTGGGCGGGGCTTATGATCATTTAAGATCAAGAGTTTTGTACAAACACACACACACAGATGATACAATAGTCACACATCACAACAACACACACACACTGATGATACAATAGAGTCACACATCACAACAACACACACACACTGATGATACAATAGAGTCACACATCACAACAACACACACACACACAGATGATACAATAGAGTCACACATCACAACAACACACACACACAGATGATACAATAGAGTCACACATCACAACAACACACACACACAGATGATACAATAGAGTCACACATCACAACAACACACACACACAGATGATACAATAGAGTCACACATCACAACAACACACAGATGATACAATAGAGTCACACATCACAACAACACACACACACTGATGATACAATAGAGTCACACATCACAACAACACACACACAGATGATACAATAGAGTCACACATCACAACAACACACAGATGATACAATAGAGTCACACATCACAACAACACACACACACTGATGATACAATAGAGTCACACATCACAACAACACACACACACTGATGATACAATAGAGTCACACATCACAACAACACACACACACACAGATGATACAATAGAGTCACACATCACAACAACACACACACACAGATGATACAATAGAGTCACACATCACAACAACACACACACACAGATGATACAATAGAGTCACACATCACAACAACACACACACACAGATGATACAATAGAGTCACACATCACAACAACACACAGATGATACAATAGAGTCACACATCACAACAA
>NC_141832.1:1859263-1966763 GCF_982586985.1 Callionymus lyra | reverse complement strand
ATTCTGTCGGATGAAGAGAGAGAGAGAGATTCTGTCGGATGAAGAGAGAGAGAGAGATTCTGTCGGATGAAGAGAGAGAGAGAGAGAGGACGCGCTGAAGGTGGAGAAGATTCTCTCCATCTTTGAAGACTTTTACAATCCTGCGCTCGAGCTTCAACGCGTTAGCATTAGCTTCTTACATGCTAACTTCACTGTGTGTTGACTTCATTATCTTCTACACACAAACACCACACACACACACACACAGAGAAACAAACTCACAAAGAAACACAAACACAGAAACAAACGAACACACACACACACACACACAGAGAAACAAACTCACAAAGAAACACAAACACAGAAACAAACTCACAAAGAAGCACACACACACACAGAAACCAACTCATAAAGAAACACACACACAAACACTCACACACAACCAGAAAAGAACACAAAGAACATAAACACAACTACACACAACCAGAAACACACACACACATGACCAGAAAAGAACACAAACACACATAAACACGCCTACACACAACCAGAGTTAACGCATTAGCTGCAACGTTAGCAACTTATATGCTAACTTTGACTGTGTTTACTATTAACTTCATTATCTGCAGCTGTGCGGCTAAGCTAGCTTAGCTTAGCTACGATAAACCTAGCGTCGACATCGGAAGAGAAATCCTGCTCTAGTTCAGTCTCGGCTCGAGTTTTTCCGACTTATGTAGCCCGTGCTAACACCTAGCGTCCGAACTTACTTGGTGACTTTAGCTATTTTCACACAACGACTTGCTACCTTTAGTTTGACAGTCGCACAATTTGAGCCTTTTTTCTCACATCACACGTCACAACACTGTGTGTAGATCCAGCGAATCGTTGAAGGAAACACAACTCAACTATGTGTCTTCAATTACAATACAGTCGTTAGTTTATCGTGACTCAACAACATCGTAACACAACATCGTACAGTATCTGTTGTCGAGAGACGCACAAAAATGACATGTTTAATGATGCTAACGCTAACATCAAGGTGAGTCTATGTATTAAAGTTTTAAAAAATGTCGTTACACTAAAATCTTCGTCTATTTCTAAATCTTGGCAGCCATGTTGCTACAGAAGCATCTACATTTGTTACTCATTTATGTCAAATTTCCTATTTTCACTCCTAAGAAAAAACAGTTGTCAAGACATCATCTTTTCATACTACTTAGCTAGCCGCCGCTACGCTAACGTCAACATAAAATGCTCTCGTCTTCCTCCTCTCGTCTATTTCCTCTCGTCTTCCCTCTCTCGTCTACTTCCTCTCTTCTTCCCTCTCTCGTCTACTTCCTCTCGTCTTCCCTCTCTCGTCTACTTCCTCTCGTCTTCCCTCTCTCGTCTACTTCCTCTCGTCTTCTTCCTCTCGTCTACTTCCTCTCGTCTACTTCCTCTCGTCTACTTCCTCTCGTCTTCTTCCTCTCGTCTTCCTCCTCTCTCGTCTACTTCCTCTCGTCTTCCCTCTCTCGTCTACTTCCTCTCGTCTTCCCTCTCTCGTCTACTTCCTCTCGTCTTCCCTCTCTCGTCTACTTCCTCTCGTCTTCCTCCTCTCTTCTTCTTCCTCTCATCTTCCTCCTCTCTTCTTCCTCCTCTCGTCTTCCTCCTCTCATCTTCCTCCTCTCGTCTTCTTCCTCTCGTCTACTTCCTCTCGTCTTCCTCCTCTCTTCTTCTTCCTCTCATCTTCCTCCTCTCTTCTTCTTCCTCTCGTCTTCCTCCTCTCTTCTTCCTCCTCTCGTCTTCCTCCTTTCTTCTTCCTCCTCTCGTCTTCTTCCTCTCATCTTCCTTCTCTCGTCTTCTTCCTCTCGTCTTCTTCCTCCTCTCGTCTTCCTTCTCTCGTCTTCTTCCTCTCGTCTTCTCTCTCTCGTCTACTTCCTCTCATCTTCCTCCTCTCTTCTTCTTCCTCTCATCTTCCTCCTCTCTTCTTCTTCCTCTCATCTTCCTCCTCTCTTCTTCTTCCTCTCATCTTCCTCCTCTCTTCTTCCTCCTCTCTTCTTCCTCCTCTCGTCTTCCTCCTCTCTTCTTCCTCCTCTCATCTTCTTCCTCTCGTCTTCCTTCTCTCGTCTTCTTCCTCTCGTCTTCTTTCTCCTCTCGTTTTCTTCCTTCTCTCTTCTTCCTCTCGTCTTCCTCCTCTCGTCTTCCTCCTCTCGTCTTCCTCCTCTCGTCTTCCTCCTCTCGTCTTCTTCCTCTTGTCTTCCTTCTCTCGTCTACTTCCTCTCGTCTTCCTTCTCTCGTCTTCTTCCTCTCGTCTTCTTCCTCTCGTCTTCCTCCTCTCGTCTTCCTCCTCTCATCTTCTTCCTCCTCTCATCTTCCTCCTCTCGTCTTCCTCCTCTTGTCGTCTTCCTCCTCTCGTCTTCCTCCTCTCGTCTTCCTCCTCTCATCTTCCTCCTCTCGTCTTCTTCCTCCTCCTCCCGAAACGTTATCCGGAGCCTTTTTGCATTTTAACGAGGAGGAAACGCTTCTATTTCATCGGAAGAAGTGCTGAGCACACTGCGCCTCTTTAACGGCGTTCCTTTCTGCTCATTAGACTAAAATCTGCTCGTTCCCCGGACAGCTTTACGGCGAACCTCTAAATAACTGTCCGTGACAGAAAGCAGCCATCCATCATTTTTATCCCCTCCCCCCTTCCTTCTCCTCCTCCCATCCTTCCCTTCCTTCCCACTCTCACTCCATCCTCGCTTCCTGCGATCGCTTCACGTTTGAGTCCACGAAGTCGAGCGTGTTTAGTTCGAGTGGAAACTGCTCCAGAAAGTTGAACATAAAACAACGTGACGCCATTTGTAGCGACTTGAAAACAAAATGACTGTGACGAATCTTCAGCTCAACGACATCGACGGAAGATTTCAGTTTCATAAATGTCTATTTTCTTATTCATTGACTTACGATCATTTGTACGTTGATTTTATTTTTTAAATAAATAAATTAAAACATTTCAATATTTTAAAAAATGACCACAAATGTTTTTGTAAGTAAGTAAATACGTTTGTGGTATCCCTTGTGTTATCTCTGGGTCAAGATGACCCCGAAGGCCAGAAAACAAATGTGTTTGTGGTATCCCTTGTGTTAGCTCTGGGTCAAGGGTGACCCGAAGGCCCTGAAAAAAATGTGTTTGTGGTACCCCTTGTGCTGTCTCTGGGTCAAGGTGACCCGAAGGCCCGGA
This sequence comes from Callionymus lyra, assembly GCF_982586985.1. Taxonomy (NCBI): domain Eukaryota; kingdom Metazoa; phylum Chordata; class Actinopteri; order Syngnathiformes; family Callionymidae; genus Callionymus; species Callionymus lyra. The sequence goes on along the minus strand of NC_141832.1, from coordinate 1,963,582 downwards.
AACAAATGTGTTTGTCTCTGGGTCAAGGTCAACGACCTCCCTAGCTTCCATAAATACGGATGCAGAGGTGGAGGTCCCAAACACATTTGTTTTCGGGGCTTCGGGTCGCCTTGACCCAGAGACAGCACAAGGGATACCACAAACACATTTGTGTTCGGGGCTTCGGGTCGCCTTGACCCAGAGACAACACAAGGGTCAATTGAACTTTCATCCAATCAGGCGGCGCGCAAATTTAAAAAGACTTTAAATTTAAAAGAAATTAAAAAATATTAAAATTAGAAAACTACATTTTGAATTATCTTTTTAAGAATATCAAACTATATGTGTGAAAAAATACCTTCATTTTGAAAGTATTTAAATGTATTAGTTCAAATACACTTGACTTTGACTTTTGTTTCGGTGTGAGGTCACATGACCACACGTCGCTTGGCCTGGGAAAAAAAAAAAAGTACCCCTCAAAAAACCAGCGCCGCAAACTTTTCCAAGTCTAGTCGCAGCAGCGACAGGGGTTCTAACGGTGGTCATAATGTTACGGCTCGCCGTGTACACTTAAAAATACATGTTGTTCTACTTGCGGTCTAAATTTAAACTTCGTTACCATTCTGGACATTAAATATCAGACCTTACGATGTAAAAATACATCTCTGTGGCCTATATAGACACGCGGTGTAGCACCTATGTAGAGCACACACACACACACACACACTCGCACACACACATACACACACACACCCGCGTCATAAATCAGAGGGAGTGTGGTCCACCACTCCAGGCGGCAGTAGTGCGAGCGCCCGCGTGATTTATTGGCTGCTAATTCTTCAAGTCGTCTTGACGCGGCGCCGGAGTTTGCCAAGACTAAACGACAACATATGCTCGCCAGCTGGGACGGCGGCGCGTAAATAAGAGCGAGAGAGAGAGATTTCCGAAACAACGCCACCCTAATGGGTCGCCCGAGCTCTCGGTAGAAGGGACTCGGAACCTCGGCTCCGACTCGCGGTCCGGGCGGCGTGACGGGGGGACGGATGACGTCATCAACGTGCACCGGTTGTAAAGCCATCATTCGGTCGTCGTCGGGGTTCAGGGAGGTTTACTGGTCTTTCATCTTGAGTCTCGTAGGGTTTGGCTCCGCCCACTGGCGGGGGAAGGAGGTCACTCGGCGTCCTCCCGGAGAAGATTGGGTTTAGCAATAAAACATGGCAGCCGTACAAATCATGGCGTGCAGAAGCTGGTCGTCTGCCAGCTTCCTTTTTTTTTATCTTTTTGCTCCGATGGAGTTTACGAGGAAACTTCAGGAGAACAAACTCCAGTTTCTGTGTCGCCATGACGACGGCCACCTGTTGGATGGATGGATGGATGGACAGATAGAAAGAATGATGGTTGGACGGATCGATGGATCATTGGAAAGACAGGTGGTAGGATGGATGGATGGATGGATGGATGGATGGATGGATGGATGGATGGATGGATGGATGGATGGATGGATGGATGGATGGATGGATGGATGGACGGACGGACGGACGGACGGACGGACGGACGGACGGACGGACGGACGGACGGACGGACGGATGGATGGATGGATGGATGGATGGACGGACTGACAGTTGGAAGGACTGACTATAGAATGTATAGATAGATGGAGAGAGATATATGGATGGAGAGATTGATGAGATGACTGATGGTAGGACGGATGGATGATAGATAGATAGATGGATGAAGAGAGTTATTGATGGATGGAAACATTAATGGACTGATGGATGGATGGGCGGTTGGACTGATGGTAGGATGGATGGATGGACGGATGGTAAGACGGACGAATGAACTGATAGTAGGATGGATGGATGTACTGACGGTAGGATGGATGGGTAAATAAATGGACGAATGGACGGATGTTAGGATGGATAAATGAATGGACGGTTGGACTGACGGTAGGATGGATGGGTAAATGAATGGATGGATGAACGGATGGTAGGACGGACGAACACGGAGTGTAGGTTCGTGGTTTCATCTGTTTGAATCCATCAGACTCTGGACCCGACAGATGCTGCTCCACTCTGGCTCAGGAACCTCTCATGGTGACTGAGCGTCTCCTGACCTGGTCACCTTCAGAGCGCCGGATTAGATTGCGAGCGCAGTCCTGACACATGTGACATATGAGGGGCGCCGTGACCCCCTCCCTCATAAAACCCCCCTCGGTCCTGTGGACGGCTTGACTTTGTGGGTCGAGCAGGTTCTGGTGCAGCAGGTTCTGGTGCTTCAGGTTCTGGTGATCATGCAGGTGTGACCGCGTTTGATTGATGGCGTTTTGTTGAAGCAGCGAAGCTTGACGTCGCCTCATTATGAGTTCACGTCCACAGCGGCCTGTCAACAAACAAACAAACAAACAACAACATATTATTTATTAATTTTGCACATTTTTTTCACATGGATTTTTATTTTCTTATGTCAATATTTCAGAAATATTTTTTAAAAATTCAATAGTTTTTTATTCGTAGTCTTTTTACTTCAATCCAAAAATGTTGACATAAAAGTAGCACCAGACATAACAGATCTACTTTCTTAGCCAATCACACGACGCTCTGACGATCACATGACGAGGTGGAAGTACTGGCGCTTATATTGAATTAAAAAAGGCAACAAATTGAGTTAATTAAGAATTTTGAAATTTTAGTTTTGAATTATAAGAATAAGTAAACATTAGTAACACATATTGCACGCAATCAAGTAACTTGGTACTCTTTAGGTATTGTCTGGTATAAATCAAAATATAAATATAAATATAAAGTAATTCAAACATCTATATTCTGATGTCATACTTCCCTAAAGGGATCTCTTGGTCCCCGGAACACAAAAGTAGACGGACTTTCCTGGCCCTGATGATGGCATGTTGCAGGTGAACGTGGTCGCACCAGTGGTCCGGAGAGTCTTTTAGTTAAGTTTCTGTTGACTGCGGGGTGTTAATGGTTGAGAATCTCTGCTCTTTACTCTCCGGTGCGTCTTCGCCTGAAGCTCGTCACCTCCAGAGATCGCCCCCGTGGTTGTCGGCGGGGAACGAGCCGATTGGCTGAAGACGCCCCAGATGGGTTCCTCGAGGAGGTCACGGCGAGGTTCGTGCCTCGGTCGTTCGGCCCATCTGTCTCCTCTCCCCTTGGGGAACTTTTAGCTCAACCTTCACCTCGGATTTGTTCCTCCCGTACCCGCTGACACTCGCTGACACCCTCCGCCTCACCTGCCACCCTCCCAACCCCCCACGCCCGCCTCCTCATTGTGTCTAAAATATGCAAAAGCTCTGGTGCGAAACTAGTGGTATTGCATCCATTACCTGCCCGCGCTTCAAGGCTGCCCCTCGCCAGGCGCCAGCAGAGGATGCGTACAGCAAATGTGGATCCTTGCTGAGTGCGGCACAAAGCAGCGAGCTGGGACAGCAGAGAGTGCTCGATGAGGCGCACCTAGAAAAGATTAAATCTATTGTTTCCTTGTCGTCTCCGTAATGCATTCTGTCAGAGGGAGAGCAGCAGCTCACGTCTCGCTCTAATGTATTCTGTCACAAGGTAAGCAATGCCAAGTCGAGGATGTTTGTGTCTTTAACGGCTTCTCTCTCCCTCTGCTCTCTCTGCGCAGTCACAGGGTTTCCCTACCCGGCCACAGGAGCCACCGTCGCCTACCGAGGGGCCCACTTGCGAGGTCGAGGTCGGGCAGTGTACAACACGTTCCGCACCGCCCCGCCGCCGCCGCCCATCCCTGCGTACGGAGCGTAAGTAGCAGCCTCCAGAGCGGCGATTTCAAACTTCATGAGTTTGTAACAACCCCTAAAGTTTGCCACAAGTGCCCTTTCGGTGGCCAACTCTGCTCTTGCCACACGGTTTGCCGACTCTTTGGCAGATTTTAGCCACGCTGCCACACCCATCCTTGCGTACGGAGCGTAAGTAGCAGCCTCCAGGGAAACTTCATGACCCCAAAAGTACCGCCTTTAGGTTTAGGTCCAGGTCCAAAAAGGCAGACTATTGCTAGAGGTGCCCTTTTAGTGGACCACTCTGCTCTTGCCACACGGTTTGCCGACTATTTGGCAGATTTTATCCACGCTGCCACACCTATCCCTGCGTACGGAGCGTAAGTAGCAGCCTCCAGGGAAACTACATGAGTTTGTAACAACCCCAAAAGTACCGACTTTAAGTTTAGGTCCAGGTCCAAAAAGGCCGACTATTGCTAGAGGTGCCCTATTTGTGGACGACTCTGCTCTTGCCACACGGTTTGCCGACTCTTTGGCAGATTTTAAGTAATGTTGGGCAAAACATTTTCCGCACTGCCACCCCATCACACCCATCCCTGCGCAGTTGCAGCCTTCAGTAGCAGCAAGTTTAAAAGTTTTCTACAAAGTTTTCTTTAGGATCCTTGAACTGCCGTCTTAAGGTTTAGATCCTAACTGACCAACAGGAAGCCCCCTTGTGCTGGGCGAGTCTGCTGACATCACTGGAAGAGTTAGCCAGTCATGGGCACATGTTAAAAGCTCTGGGTTGGGCCTTACATTCTTAAGGGCCACCATTATATACTCGAACTGCTTTAAGGGAGGCCAAACGGAACAAAAGAGAATACTCCAAAATCAAATCCCTGGTTTCCCAAAGGACTTTTCCTAAGGAATCAATAAAGTTCTATCTTTCTAACTGGAATCTGAATAGATCTTAAATGGTTAGCGTGTGAACAGGCCACATAATAATAGCAAAAGGACCACAGGTGGCCCCGAAGCCGAGTCAGTGATAGGACTGAGGATTTGTTCACCAGCCTGGGGTGAAGTGGCCCTCAAATGAGAGAGTAGTAGCATGGAATCCATCCTCCGTGCTCCGCTGATGTGCGTGGTTCGGGGCCGCCAGGTGTCCCCGCGTGCCTGTGATCCGGCCTCATGTTTGCTGTTGACAAAGCCGCGGAGACGAGGAGGCGTCGTACGTATTGCTCGTCTAATCTCGCTGGACCGTAACCAGGTCGAATCCTGATCCCCCCCGGTCTCTTATCAGCGCTGGTCTGTGTGGCCCCGGGAGAGTGAAGCGGCGGCGGGGGGGCGGCCGAGGGCCCCGTGCGCCTGTCTATCTGTGATTAGATCGGGATCCGTCTTACTGCGGCGAAGCCAGGACTGGAAATCCCTCCTCGCCTCCCCCTGCAGGGCCACGAGTGAAGCAGCTTGATTGATATCATGAGTCATGTGTCAGAGAACTACTTGTGCCCCGTCGAGAAACCTCCAGTGTGTGTGTGTGTTTTTATTTTTGTGTGTGTCTCTGTGTATGTTCGTGTGTGTGGCTGTGTGTGTTCATGTTCTTGTATTAATTTCTGGTTGTGTGTAGGAGTGTGTTTAGGTGTGTTTTTTTTGCACTTTTGTGTATTTCTATGCGTGTCTCTGTGTTTGTTTCCGTGCGTGTTTTTGTTTCTTTGTGAGTATGTTTCTGGGTTTGTGTGTGTTTGTTTCTGCGTATGTGTGTGTTTTTATGCGTGTCTCTGTGTTGGTTTCTGTGTGTGTTTTTGTTTCTTTTTGAGTATGTTTCTGGGTTTGTGTGTGTTTGTTTCTGCGTATGTGTGTGTTTTTATGCGTGTCTCTGTGTTGGTTTCTGTGTGTGCTTTTGTTTCTTTTTCAGTATGTTTCTGAGTTTGTGTGTGTTTGTTTCTGGGTATGCATGTGTGTGCCTGTGTGGGTCCATGTTTCTGTGTGTGCATTTACAATATGTTTGTGTTTTATTTGTTTTCATGTGTGTACATTTTTTGTGTGGATCTGTCCAGGTTTGTGTGTCTGTGCCAGCATGTGTGAAAGAGAAAGTGTATTAATGCATGTGTGTACATTTGTTTATGTGTTCATTTTCACCGAAGGTTGTGCATGAATATTTATTTATGTGTGTCTTGTTTAATGTATATTTGTGTGTGTATCAATGCATGTGTGTGCATTTGTTTGTCTGTTTTGACATTTGTGTATATGTTCTGACTTATAATTGTGTATACATGTGTGTGTTCACTGGCTGTGGATGCATATTTGTGCGTGTCCGTGTCTTGTCAAATGCATATTTGATTGTGTGTGTAGTTCACAGAAGTGGGCAGAGTCACGTCGTTGTGTTGTTGTCAGGAGTTGTGTTGTTGTCAGGAGTTGTGTTGTTGTCAGGAGTTGTGTTGTCGCCGCAGCAGCACTTGTTGACTCTCTGTCGTCTCCACAGGGTTGTGTACCAGGACGGCTTCTACGGCGCAGAGATCTACGTGAGTACGACTTCGTCTTTCGCGCCGACACACACACACACACACACACACACACACACACACACACACACACACACACACACACACACACACACGTCCCGGGGATCGTAGAGACGCGCTGATGGGCGAGGTCAGAGGTCAGAGGTCAACACGGCTCCGGGTCATTCGAGTCTTAAATTGAAGCGTCTCCGTCGACCGCAAAGTGTTATTTGGACTCTGAGGGACAAACGTGATCCCCCCGGCCCCCCCGCCCGGGCGTCTCCCCCCCTCCTCACCTCCGCCCCCCCGCCCGGGCGTCTCCCCCCCCCCCTCACCTCCCCCCCCGACACTGGCGTCGATGCGACTCGGCTCTCGTGCCAAGAAACCCGACAAGAACATCTAAACCTCCCTCGGCTGCGTCTCCCAGGATGAGCTCAGACTTTGGCACGGACCTGGTGTCAGGTTAGGTCTTCCTCGCCCCCCCGCGTCCCCCCACCCCACACACACACCCAGGCTGGAGTGTGGGATTCCCCCGCCCACCGCGGGGGTCTGACTCCAGCCCGAGTGGAGCCTCGCCGCCGCCCCCGTGTGGGAGATAAGAGCAGCGGCATCTGATAAGAGGATTAGCGGCGGCGGCGGACCACTCTGACAGCGGCGTGATAACGCCCGGGATCACCTCGCTGACCCCCTTTGACAGGAGCGTGGGGAGCGGGGGGCGACAGTCGCCTCTCACTCTCACCTGGCGAGCGTGACAAACGACCCGCGGACACATGACGGCGCCGTATTTCACCGGCTTTTATTGTCACGCCGGCGTCGCCGCGAGAGACGCCGTTTGTCTTCGGGCGACCTGAGGAGAACCTGAGCCGGGTCATCACTCACCCCCATCAGAGCCCCCCCCCCCCCCGACGGTGACTCACCCCCATCAGTCACATGACCGCGGAGGTCCAGAGTGACCACCAGGAGGCAGCGCTCGCTTCTCGACAGGTTTTTAATCCACAATCTTTCTTTTAAAAAATAACTTTTTGGAGAAAGTTGATCTGAAAATCCATGATTTTCACATTTCAAGTCAAGCAAACTTATTTTTCTTAGACTCACACGAGTCGAGGGGTACAAGGGGTCCTCAAGACAAAGCTACTGAACGCCTTTAAATAAACACTAAATACACACAGCTGCAGTCAGTAGTTCACTGAGAGGGAGTGAGACGAAGCGAATGAGGTTCAAATGAGTCTTTTTACAGTGAATTTATTGAAGTTGTTCAATGTTTCCTGGTTGTGTGTGTATTTTTGTTTCTTTGTGTGTTTGTTTCTGGGTGTGTGTGTGTTTATTTCGGTGTGTATTTTTGTTTCTTTGTGTCTTTTTTTCTGTGTGTGTGTGTTTGTGTTTATTTTGGTGTGTATTTTGGTTTCTTTGTGTGTTTGTTTCTGGGTGTGTGTGTGTTTATTTCGGTGTGTATTTTTGTTTCTTTGTGTCTTTTTTTCTGTGTGTGTGTGTTTGTGTTTATTTTGGTGTGTATTTTTGTTTCTTTGTGTGTTTGTTTCTGGGTGTGTGTGTGTTTATTTCGGTGTGTATTTTTGTTTCTTTGTGTCTTTTTTTCTGTGTGTGTGTGTTTGTGTTTATTTTGGTGTGTATTTTGGTTTCTTTGTGTGTTTGTTTCTGGGTGTGTGTGTGTTTATTTCGGTGTGTATTTTTGTTTCTTTGTGTCTTTTTTTCTGTGTGTGTGTGTTTGTGTTTATTTTGGTGTGTATTTTGGTTTCTTTGTGTGTTTGTTTCTATGTGTGTGTGTGTGTGTGTTTGTGTGTGTTTTTATTTCTTGGTGTGTGTGTTTGTTTCTGGGTGTGTGTTTATTTTGGTGTGTATTTTTGTTTCTTTGTGTGTTTGTTCTGTGTGTGTGTGTGTGTTTTTTTTTCTTTGTTTTATTTTCTTGGAGTGTGTGTCTGTGTTTGATTTGGGGTGTGTGTTTTTCTTTGTGTTTGTGTGTTTCTATGTGTGTCGCTATTTTTGTTTCTGGGTGTGTGTGTGTGTTTGTGTGCCTATTTTTATTTTGGCAGGTGTATGAGTGTGTTTGTATCTGGTGTGTTTGTTTCTTTGTGTGTTTGTTTCTGGGTGCGCATGAGTGTGTTTGAGTGTGTGTCCATGTTTCTGTGTGTGTATGTGTTTGTGTTTACGTGTGTTTACATGATGGTTACTGACACCATCTATTAAGATATACGTTTAAGAATGATTTAACTTTAAATAATAAATTAAACTTCTCCAACCTTTGATTTTTCAACACTTTATTATAAACGTGTCAAAGATCTTCGATCCATTAGTCGCGTCTGTTTGGAGTCAAAATTGAAAATACAGTCGTTTTTTTTCTGTTTTTCTTCCTTTAAAATAAAAGCGATGTTGAAAAACCTGCAGATATTGATAAAAAAAAAAGGAATAAAAGCTACACAACAATGTTTCAAACTGTAAAACTCATAACAAACCAGCAAATGTCGCCACAAATGGGCTAAAAGTGTGATTTAAACGAGTGTTTGGATGGAAACGACCTCCTCGGCAGGAACCATCCGAAGCCTCACGTGAAGGAGGTTCAGCAGGATCTCGGGCTGAGGGTCTGATGGATGCGCTCGACTTCCTGCCGTCATCGGGGGAGGAAGCGCTTCCACGTATAGAAACTCTTATACATATGCATCTGCGCGGCGCGACAAGCTAACAAATGAGCTGCGGCTGCCGCGGCGTCTGACGACGTGCAGATGATTTATTGTCGTGCGTTTGTTCCGGCTGTCGCCGTCATCAGCTCGCTCCCCCGAGGGCGCCCTCTCTCGCAGGAAGTGCATCCCCGCGGCCGCGCCGCCACTTCCTGTCCCGGCGGACGCGCCGATACCTGGAGAGATTCAATCGCCGCGACCTCCTGACCCCTGGCCTCGTCACGTGATCAGACTCCAATTGAAATGTGGGGAAAAATATTGAAATGGCTCCCTCCGGTGTCGAGAAGTGGAACGACATCTTCACAAAGTGTGTGTGTCCCGGGGAGAGTGTTGAACGACATCTTCACAAGTGTGTGTGTCCGGGGGAGATTGTGTTGAACGACATCTTCACAAGAGTGTGTGTCCGGAGGAGATTGTGTTGAACGACATCTTCACAAGAGTGTGTGTCCGGGGGAGATTGTGTTGTACGACATCTTCACAAGAGTGTGTGTCCGGGGGAGATTGTGTTGAACGACATCTTCACAAGAGTGTGTGTCCGGGGGAGATTGTGTTGAACGACATCTTCACAAGAGTGTGTGTCCGGGGGAGATTGTGTTGAACGACATCTTCACAAAGTGTGTGTCCGGAGGAGATTGTGTTGAACGGCATCTTCACAAAGTGTGTGTCCGGAGGAGATTGTGTTGAACGACATCTTCACAAGAGTGTGTGTCCGGGGGAGATTGTGTTGAACGACATCTTCACAAGTGTGTGTGTCCGGGGGAGATTGTGTTGAACGACATCTTCACAAGAGTGTGTGTCCGGGGGAGATTGTGTTGAACGACATCTTCACAAGTGTGTGTGTCCGGGGGAGATTGTGTTGAACGACATCTTCACAAGAGTGTGTGTCCGGAGGAGATTGTGTTGAACGGCATCTTCACAAAGTGTGTGTCCGGAGGAGATTGTGTTGAACGACATCTTCACAAGAGTGTGTGTCCGGGGGAGATTGTGTTGAACGACATCTTCACAAGTGTGTGTGTCCGGGGGAGATTGTGTTGAACGACATCTTCACAAGAGTGTGTGTCCGGGGGAGATTGTGTTGAACGACATCTTCACAAGTGTGTGTGTCCGGGGGAGATTGTGTTGAACGACATCTTCACAAGTGTGTGTGTCCGGAGGAGATTGTGTTGAACGGCATCTTCACAAAGTGTGTGTCCGGAGGAGATTGTGTTGAACGACATCTTCACAAGAGTGTGTGTCCGGGGGAGATTGTGTTGAACGACATCTTCACAAAGTGTGTGTCCGGAGGAGATTGTGTTGAACGGCATCTTCACAAAGTGTGTGTCCGGAGGAGATTGTGTTGAACGACATCTTCACAAGAGTGTGTGTCCGGGGGAGATTGTGTTGAACGACATCTTCACAAGTGTGTGTGTCCGGGGGAGATTGTGTTGAACGACATCTTCACAAGAGTGTGTGTCCGGGGGAGATTGTGTTGAACGACATCTTCACAAGTGTGTGTGTCCGGGGGAGATTGTGTTGAACGACATCTTCACAAGAGTGTGTGTCCGGAGGAGATTGTGTTGAACGGCATCTTCACAAAGTGTGTGTCCGGAGGAGATTGTGTTGAACGACATCTTCACAAGAGTGTGTGTCCGGGGGAGATTGTGTTGAACGGCATCTTCACAAAGTGTGTGTCCGAGGGAGATTGTGTTGAACGACATCTTCACAAGAGTGTGTGTCCGGGGGAGATTGTGTTGAACGACATCTTCACAAGTGTGTGTGTCCGGGGGAGATTGTGTTGAACGACATCTTCACAAGAGTGTGTGTCCGGGGGAGATTGTGTTGAACGACATCTTCACAAGTGTGTGTGTCCGGGGGAGATTGTGTTGAACGACATCTTCACAAGTGTGTGTGTCCGGGGGAGATTGTGTTGAACGACATCTTCACAAGAGTGTGTGTCCGGGGGAGATTGTGTTGAACAACATCTTCACAAGCATGTGTGTCCGGAGGAGATTGTGTTGAACGACATCTTCACAAGAGTGTGTGTCCGGAGGAGATTGTGTTGAACGACATCTTCACAAGAGTGTGTGTCCGGGGGAGATTGTGTTGAACAACATCTTCACAAGAGTGTGTGTCCGGAGGAGATTGTGTTGAACAACATCTTCACAAGAGTGTGTGTCCGGGGGAGATTGTGTTGAACAACATCTTCACAAGAGTGTGTGTCCGGGGGAGATTGTGTTGAACGACATCTTCACAAGTGTGTGTCCGGGGGAGATTGTGTTGAACGACATCTTCACAAGAGTGTGTGTCCGGAGGAGATTGTGTTGAACGACATCTTCACCAGAGTGTGTGTCTGGAGGAGATTGTGTTGAACGACATCTTCACAAGAGTGTGTGTCCGGAGGAGATTGTGTTGAACGACATCTTCACAAGAGTGTGTGTCCGGAGGAGATTGTGTTGAACGACATCTTCACAAGAGTGTGTGTCCGGAGGAGATTGTGTTGAACGACATCTTCACAAAGTGTGTGTCCGGGGGAGATTGTGTTGAACGACATCTTCACAAGAGTGTGTGTCCGGAGGAGATTGTGTTGAACGACATCTTCACAAGAGTGTGTGTCCGGAGGAGATTGTGTTGAACGACATCTTCACAAGAGTGTGTGTCCGGAGGAGATTGTGTTGAACGGCATCTTCACAAGAGTGTGTGTCCGGAGGAGATTGTGTTGAACGACATCTTCACAAGAGTGTGTGTCCGGAGGAGATTGTGTTGAACGGCATCTTCACAATAGTGTGTGTCCGGAGGAGGTTGTGTTGAACGACATCTTCACAAGAGTGTGTGTCCGGGGGAGATTGTGTTGAACGACATCTTCACAAGAGTGTGTGTCCGGAGGAGATTGTGTTGAACGGCATCTTCACAAAGTGTGTGTCCGGAGGAGATTGTGTTGAACGACATCTTCACAAGAGTGTGTGTCCGGGGGAGATTGTGTTGAACGACATCTTCACAAGTGTGTGTGTCCGGGGGAGATTGTGTTGAACGACATCTTCACAAGAGTGTGTGTCCGGGGGAGATTGTGTTGAACGACATCTTCACAAGAGTGTGTGTCCGGGGGAGATTGTGTTGAACGACATCTTCACAAGAGTGTGTGTCCGGGGGAGATTGTGTTGAACGACATCTTCACAAGAGTGTGTGTACGGAGGAGATTGTGTTGAACGACATCTTCACAAGAGTGTGTGTCCGGGGGAGATTGTGTTGAACGACATCTTCACAAGAGTGTGTGTCCGGGGGAGATTGTGTTGAACGACATCTTCACAAGAGTGTGTGTCCGGGGGAGATTGTGTTGAACGACATCTTCACAAGAGTGTGTGTCCGGGGAAGATTGTGTTGAATGACATCTTCACAAGAGTGTGTGTCCGGGGGAGATTGTGTTGAACGACATCTTCACAAGAGTGTGTGTCCGGGGGAGATTGTGTTGAACGACATCTTCACAAGTGTGTGTGTCCGGGGGAGATTGTGTTGAACGACATCTTCACAAGAGTGTGTGTCCGGGGGAGATTGTGTTGAACGACATCTTCACAAGAGTGTGTGTCCGGAGGAGATTGGGTTGAACGACATCTTCACAAGAGTGTGTGTCCGGGGGAGATTGTGTTGTTGGTTTTTAATGGACAATGACTCACAAAGACATTTTTTAAAGTCAAGTTTTTTCATTGTTTTAAAAACAAGTGTTTATAGAGTAAGAAAGTAATTTTATTGAAGTTTTTCAGTGTCTTCGTGTTTTTGTGTGTTTTTCTTTGTATATTTTATGTGTCTGTTTTTTTTTGTATATGTTTGTTTCTATATGTGTCTCTGTTTTTGTTTCTGGGTGTGTGTGTTTATTTCTGGATGTGTGTTTTTGTTTCTTTGTTTCTCTGTGTGTGTGTTTGTTTATTTCAGTGTGTGTTGTTGTTTCTTTGTGTGTTTGTTTATGTGTGTGTGTGTGTTTATTTCTATATGTGTGTGTGTTTTTCTTTGTATATGTTGGTTTCTATTTGTTTTTGTCTGTCTTTGTTTCTGTGTGTGAGATTGTGTTGTTGTTTTCTAATCGATAAATGACTCACAAAGACATGTTTTTAAAACGTTTTTTCATTGTTTTAATATACATATGTGTGTTTATTTCTATGTGTGTGTGTGTGTGTGTGTTTTTCTTTGTATATGTTGGTTTCTATTTGTTTTTGTCTGTCTTTGTTTCTGTGTGTGTGAGATTGTGTTGTTGTTTTCTAATCGATAAATGACTCACAAAGACATGTTTTAAGTCAAGTTTCATTGTTTTAACACACGTGTGTGTGTGTGTGTGTGTGTTCTCAGGGAGGATACGCGGCGTACAGATTCGCTCAGCCGACCACCACTGCTGCCGCGTACAGTGACAGGTGAGCGTCTTTATGTTCGCCCTTGAACACACGCCCTGTTTAAGCCAAAAGTGATTAATAAAAAATAGGGGTTTTTTTCAACGTTTAACCTAAAAAATGATGTTCAGCGGATGTTAAATGAGTCGTTGGACGTCTGAGATGAATCCTCGCGAGTCGTCTGGTCTTCCTCCGGAATGTCTCCTCGGCTCTCGACTCACCAGGTGACGGGAAAGTCTGCCTTTTTTTTTTTGATCGAGCCAAGGTTGCCGTCCGTCGCCATGGTAACCCGGGGATGCGGCGGGCGAGATAAACCGGTTACATCCCGGTGAAATATCATCGGCGGCTCCGACATCCTTCAAAATCAAGGAGACGTTTATATTTTTGGAGGGAAAAAAATGAGGAATTTTTCTTCGTTAGAGAAAATTTTCACTTTCGCCGGCGGCTGGAGTCGAGAGGAGAAAACGCCGTAACCTTGTTGGAGTCGATGAGGAGGGCGTGATGTATGTGGCGGCGCTCGGCTGGTGCTGGCGGAGGGGGGGGGGGTTATGGACGGCCCCGGGTCTGGAGGGGGAGACGGCGGGGGAGGATGGCGAGGAGGGGGGAGTCCATTCACCTCTGAGTGATGTCACTCCGCCTCTGATTCATGCTGACCTCTGAGAGCGGCTGCCGGTTGTGGAATCTAATCCACGAGGGATTGAGCGTGTCAGCGGTGATAACCTGCCGCCCTGCTGGAGAGTCTGCAGATTACATCCATAATCTAAGATTTATCAGACCTGGGTCCGAAGTGATGAGACGGCGTCCTCGAAAATCGAGCGCAAACTTCTCGCGCTCCCATCTTTCTCCGCCGACGGATTCCTTTGCGCTGCCGATACTTTTTTCCCGGAGATGAACCGAGATTCTCCCGAAAACCTGTTTGTTTGTCTGCGTATGGATTAACGATCCGGCCGACGGGATCGATACGTTTGTCTGGATCCTTTAGCAGCAGGTGGACCAGGATTCTTCTGGTGTGAGGTGTTCAGAAGGTGGAGCTTGAGAGAGATATCTGGATAGAGTTTTGAGTCTTGAAAGACTTTGAGAATCAAGAGTTCATTAGTTTAAGAAGTTCTTGGGCTTTGCTACAGAAAATCCCCCAAAAATGTTTGTACTGAATAACTTGTTAATCTTTAGCTGAAACTATTTTCAGGTCACGGCACCAGTTACAAGAACGAGACATTGGCATAAACGGTTATTTTCATGAAAGAAAAGGCTACACCAGCTCACAGCAGCTAGCGATGCTAAAATGCTAACTGCTAAAACGAGACCGACACTTGTTCTAACCACTTATATTTGACGTGGAACCGAAACTGTGCAACTTGTGTTGCTGTTGGTTGTGAACGTATGTTTGTTTGGTAGTGTAAATGCTATCGAGCTGAACGATCTTGCTAGCTTTACCTACACATGCTAAGAGTTAGCATCAATAGCAACGAAGCTGGAAAAACGTCAGACGCAACCCGACGACTCGTAGACTTACTCTAGGAGGCTCTTCACCTAGAAGTGGTCTTCGTACGTGTGCGTACACTGGGTCACACGGTTGCCTCGTCCCTCAGTTATCGGAACACTCTGAAGGTCGCGCAACTGCTCGCGAAATCTTCACGCGTAGCCTATTGGAATTTAAATTGTTGCGAGCTCAGGCTCGTTTGACCTGCTGCTCATGGGCAGGAGTTCCGCGGCAAGAGAACGCCGGGCAAGTACATTAACCTCCGAGGAATCTTCCGGGATTGCGCTTCAGATAAGCGCGTCACGCCGCGTATTCCCGAACCGGTCGGATTTAAACGCGCCGTCTGCTGACCCTGAGTGAAACCAGCCAAATTTAGATCGTCTATAATTCATGGGAGCTTCTCCGAAGGCAGGGAACGTCTTGTTGCCCCGCTGGAGGAGAATTCCCCGCTCGCCCGTCTATCCCCGCCTGGTTCCGTGCCCTCGGTCACTGGCTGGGGTGCGTCTTATCTTCTCGCTGCAGACCTTCATTTGCAAGCGAGCGTCGAGAGTAAATAGCGGAATGTGAGCGGTAAATATAAAGAACAGACACGTCCGGGCCTCAGAAGGGAAATTGGAGGATTAGTTCCGAACCAGCGACGGTGACAACCGGGGTTAACACGGACCTAAGCGCTCTGGCGCTCATCGCTAGCTGCGTACTAGCTAATCAGCAAAACAATGAAGAGAAAAGTGGAACCTGGCAACCTTTGAACCCAGCCCTTTAGAGGTATCTTGTAGAACATGGACCCGCAAGGAGCAGTGACTACCGTTTATGTACGAACCGGACCGTCATGGTACCGTCGTATGTCGACGGCGTTGCTCACCGGCTTGTGTTTTTCCTTCCGCAGCTACGGCAGAGTCTATGCAACAGCGGACCCCTACCACCACACGATCGGACCCGCCGCCGCCTACAGCGTGGGGACCATGGTGAGTACCAAGTCCGACCTTGTCGCTCCCGCATACGACTCTCACTCTCGGATAAAAACCCAGAGCGGTTCTTTATCGCGGTGGAGCTCTCATGAAACATACGACACCGTTCCTGGTCCGGGGCTGCACCAGATCCAGACCATGTGAAAACCTTTAAAGAGAATCTGATTTTGATTGATCGACGACAGACCAAAAAACATCGTAGCTTTCTTCACATGGTCCCGCTCTACTCCAGGACCCTCACGGATGCTCGAGCGACGCTCCAGGAGGTGTGGGGGGGGGGAGAAGGTTCAGAGGGTTCAGGGGGTTCAGGGGGTTCTGGGTGCAGCACGGACACGTCGAGCTCACATCCCTTCATCCTCCGTGTCTCTCCTCCGCCGACGCCGGGTGATTTGTTAATGTCTGTTTTTAGCTAGCGTGTGCAGCTTCTGGAACATCAAAGATGAAAAGTGATGATCAATAAATCTTTTTTTTTTTTTGAAAGAGAGAGTTTCTCTCTGGTCTCCACGCGGGGATGTGGGACCAGGGCTCAGAACCAAAAACCCGGAGATTAAGGCGCATCAAAAGCATGCAGCGGCGTGCCGTGGGACATAACAGAGCGAGCGGGGGGGGGAGTTGAGGGGGAGGATGTAGCCTCCCCCCTTCCTCCCGCCGCCGCTCCTCCGATCGGCCGGGCCTCAAACTCGCCGTCCGGGCCTTCGTTCCAACCCTCGCTCGCCCTCACGCGCCGCGGCGCAGCTGCTAGCTAAAAGCTTTCATTAATCAAGACCTTCAATGTTGCTTGAATGTTTCTTCTTCTCTTCCCCAAAACTTCCTTCCGAAACATTACGACCGGCCCAGACCGAGGTTTGACGTGTGCGTCTCCTAGACACGTGTGTGTTACCTTTTTTTTTTGTTGGTGTGTTTGTGTGACGCATGTGACTGTGTGTGTCTGTGTGAACGTTAGTGTTAGAGTTCATGCTAGTGATGCTATTGTGTAGAGTGCGCAGGGTCATGTGTGTGCGTGTGTGTGTGTGTGTGTGTGTGTGTGTGTGTGTGTGTGTGTGTGTGTGTGTTTGTCCCGGATCACATGACCAGCTGCGCAGGATTACATTTCCATATGAAAGCCGCGGAATAATTGGATCCTCAGAGGTCTGTGTTTGGAAATTCTCTTTTTTCGTCTCAAACGCGGTAAAAAAGTTTCGCAGCTTCACGAAATTAGTGGAAATGATCCTTTGAAGACGGCGCAGGAGTTCTTAGCACTTTGTCTCGGACCCTAATTGGCGTCGGGGAAAAAGTTGAGCCAGCGTGTTCAGGTGTGTGCGCCGCCGCAGGTCGGGGTCTCAAAAAAAAAAAACGCGATTGGCGAAGGGGCGCCCTCCGGTGGCGGCGCGAGCGACTGCGGCGAGACTTGAAAGGAGTTTTGCGAATCCGTCTCTCCGAAGTCTCGTCGGTCGTAACACGAGGAACGTCTGAGACGGAGGCGCACGATTCTTGCAGGAAGTGACATCATCATGCCACTTTTATTTTCGTTGATAAAAAGTCTGAAAAAGTTCTTCCTGGACTTTGTTCAAATCCTTGTTGCTAAAGTGTCGTTTGCGACAGGAAGTCAAGCAAAAAATAATCTTGAAAAATTCAGACGACCTCGCATGTTCACTTCCTGTCTTGAACAGGAAGCTGAAGATCTTACGACAGCAAGCAACCGATTTCGACAATACTTTTTGTCAACAACTATTTAGGAGTTGATCAAAATAAAAATATTTCGCTGCTTAACCATAAATTACACAATTAATAGTTTACATATTTAAACAACATATTCATTCATACAACTTAAAATGTACAAAGATATTATAAACATCTTAAACTTTAGTTCAGGTTAATTATTAACTCATTAATTTCTATATTTGTACTCGGTTGTTCTTGTAACTCAGTAAGAAACAACTCGTTATTATGAAATTAAAAAACATGTTATTTTAACTTTTTTCAACACAAATTTGGAGGGAAAACGATCCGTGGCGACCTCTGAGGCGATGGACGTAGGAAGCTAATCTGTTAGCATTAGCTTCTCTACAGAAAGAGCGGGAAAACATCCGATCGCAATCCTAGAGATTTGGGCCCGATGTGGCGTGAACGTGGCGGAAGGAAGTTCTGGGGAGGAAGAACCAAACTCATGTGATTACTGATCGCTGTCATCTTTGATGTTGCAGGCTAGCTTGTACAGAGGAGGGTACAGTCGCTTCGCGCCCTACTAACCCCAGAGACACTCACACAAACACACACAAAGCGACTCTAAAGCGAGGGCTGGCGGGACGTTAGAGCTAAATTTGGAGGTCGTGACCTCTGTGATGTCATCGGTGATGCTGCTGTTTTTCTTTCGTGTTGTGGCGACGGCGGCCGCGGTGGAGGATCACGGATTTTTTCGACCCCCCCCCCCGAAAGTTTGTGTCCACGAAACATGTTTGTATAATGTTTTTGAAAATGTTCGCCGCGGCTGTTGTCGTCTTATTCGACTTCCTGTTGTCCCGAGCCAGGAGATTCAAACGACGTTAGCTTAGATAGTTAGCTTAAATAGTTAGCATCTTGTCCTTTGGCTTTAAAAAATGAAAGTTTTACAAATTTCAATGTTTGTCTGGATTTATACGGACAGACAAATGCAGTTTAGATCATTCAAAGTCTACTTTGGTCAGTAAATCAACCCTGAGATCAAGTTACCTCGAGCGAAGCTTCTCGACGTAAGAAGACCAACAACCCGTTAGTCTGTTCTTTTGTTTGTTTTATGACAAAACTGTGAAACTGTTTTTTTGTGGTGACTGTAAGTGACCGACATTCACCTTCTGGTTGCTCACTTTACAACATCTTTAAAGAAAATTCATCAACATAGTGGTGGCTCTGATGCTACGCTAACAGCGAGAATCCAACTTGAGCGCTTTAAGAATTAAAAAGTTGTGTGTGTTCAGATCATTGTCGTTATAAATCTTTATTGTGTGACTTTTCATTTTTTAAACTCTTAGTTACGAAGACAAAATACTAAAACGATGGCAGACGTTACAAATCACAAACTTTCCCAATTTACTTTAAAACATTTTTGTGAAAATTTCCTATTGAACGTTTGTTCATCAAAGCATAAAATCGTAAAAAAAAAACTGTACGATGAGTGCAGTTGATTCTTACGCTTTCTTTTGTCGCCAAAAGTTCGCAAACTTTCCACGATTTTCTTTTCAGACGATTGTGCAGCTGCAGAAAGGTTAGGTTTCATTTGTGTAGCGCTTCCAAGCTAACCCACAGTTTTTTTGTGTGTCGCACAAGTTTGCCCTCAGGACAACAACTCACACACACACACACAAAGCTAGCTCCTTTCACGACTTTACACGCAACTAACAACTCATTAGTTGGACAGTGTCCACTCATATTATGGGATGTTAAGACACTTTGCAAAGGTACAGTGTTTTGAATGTGTACTAGCAGTTAGCTAGCTGTTAGCTAGCAGTAAGCTAGCCATTAGCTAGCCACTTGCTTGCAGTTAGCTGGTAGTTAGATAGCCGTTAGCTTGCCGTTAGCTAGAAGTTAGCTAGCCGTTAGCTTGCAGTTAGCTAGCAGTTAACTAGCAGTTAGCGTACAGATGGCTATCTGTTAGCTAAGTGTCAGTATTTTTGATAAAATCACAAAAAATGTTTGTCTTTTTTTTTTTTAAATGTTTTTCCTACTTTATAACAGAAGCTGCTTGTGTTCGGTTTGTTTGTACGTTTATACGTGAAGAAACAGGAAGTCCTGCTGTCTGTGAAGTTTTTACGTGCGTTTGTGAATCATTTTGGTTTTTCATGTTTGGATTTTTCTAACTTGTTCTTGCAGACGATGTGTTTTTTTTTCTTTGAACTCTGGGGTTTGTCAAGAAGAAATGTTTCGTCAAGACGTTAGCGCGTTAAGCTAACTGATGGTTAGCTGTGGCGTAACTCTGACTGTTATTATATCGACTCAATATCGGGAGAACGTCGTAACCAAACAATTTCAATAATCAATCAATAAAGTTTTACCTTACCTTAACCAGAAAACGTTATATTTCACTTTCTTTAGGACCGTAGCCCCCCCTACTGGCAGCTGAGATGTTTAACGGGAAGTAAAAGTGTCTTTTATTGAGGCTAGCGTGATATTTCGTAGAACAAACCAAAGAATATGATCCAATAAAGATTAAAAAAAACTTTTATTTGTCAATATATACATTTTGGAAGTGTGTTTGTGTACAAAAATAACACAATGTTTTTCAATTTTTTTCTGCTTCCAGACAAAACGTAAAAGTGGCTAAAAATACCAGTTATTATAAATCAATCCAAGATACCATAATTATCATCATTTTTATGTAATTTTTAAATACATTTTTATTGTTTTTCTATCATTTTGTATATTTTTCACTTGTAGGCAAACCTTAAAAAATATATGTATGCATTTTGTATAGTTAGGGAAGAAGTACTAGAACTATCTTTCTGCATGTTTTATCTTTAATGGAATCAGGAAATGTAAATCTTGCTAGCATGAGCTAGCTAGTGAAAATGATAAAAATAATTTAGATTAATTTTTTTAATTAAAATGACAGATATTTACCTACTTGTACGCAATATAAGTTCTAAATGATCGGAAACTTTTTTAGGTGAGAGTTCGGCGTCCTGCTCGTACTTTCTTCCCAAATACAAAATGGCCGCCGTGGCAAACGAACGTAAACAAGAACTCGACACCAGATGTTTCTTCTTGTCATTCGTCATCACGAGGAACGTTTTCATTTTCAAGCGAATTATCGTTTGTGTTTTTTGTTTCCGTGCTTTTGTATCAGCAGCTGAATATGCAAACAAACGTCTATGCTAAAGACATCGTAACTTGCAGTAGTTTCATATTAAGACACAGATATATTTAGTACTGTGAAGTCATCCACACATTTGTACACAAAAAGAACAAGTTTATCAACAAATAAAAGTGTTTCTCTGTCTGTTTTCTTTATTCTACTGTACAGAAGATTTAAAGATTGTTGTTTCTTTGTGTTGGAATAAAAGTTGACTCGATGTCCACGTGGTCTTCACTTCACGTCGTTACATTATGACCACCTTCTACCAGGAACAGTTTTAAATTGTCATCTGACATGTACTAATAAAGGTTCATTTAACAAAAACAATTGTGAAAAATGTCTTCAGGCAGTATTTTTAAAAAGTATATTAAATAAATTTAAAAAAAACACTAATACATTATGCAAGATACATCATTTATTTTAGAAATCATTTTAAAATGTTTTTCTTTTATAGATTATACCTTTTTTTTTTAATTAAATTATTATATATATTTTTTTAATAAAAAAAGGAAAAGTTAAATTTAAAATAATTATTTACTTCAAGAGATGTTTTATTTATAAATACACACACAGGTATAATATTGCATTTAAAAATGTTATAAATTCTCATTCAGAAAAAAACGTTGAAATTGTTTAAATTTTAAGTGTTAAATTAATAAACTCCAGAAAAAACATATAATAACTTAAATTTTTATTATTTGTATCTTATATATAACAATGTATATTTTACTACAGATGATTTTTGCCTATTTTTTTTGTTTGGATCAGTTAAAAAAAACAGTGTTTTTAAATGATTCAATTGTTTCAAAGTTTATGGTTTTAACGTTTGTGTTTCGATGTCTCCAGTAAATACAGGTGGACGAGCAGAACTCACATCACAAATGAAAAAAACGCAGAGAGGAGAACTAGCTTTAAGAAGAGGAGGAGGAGGAGGAGGAAGAGGAGGAAGAGGAGGAGGAGGAGGAGGAGGAGAAAGAGGAGGAGGAGGAGGAGGAGGAGAAGCGCTACCGAGGCTGGCCAGGAGCAGACGGGAGGAAGTCCAACAACCAGCCACGGCGTTGAGAGACGGAACGAAGCCTCTTGACGAGCAGAGTTTATATCAGAGACAGAGAAGTTCCCGGTTTTACAAAACACTTTATTTTTCTATCCTTTTGTGACTCGCAGCCGAACAGAAACGTGTACAGAGCCGTATATACATGTACAAATCTGTTTTTATGTAGTGGGCGACCCTCGGCGCTCGACCCGCGGTGACCCGGGAGGAGGGCGAGACTCCGCCCCCTCCTCCTCTCTCTATGGCACACCACCCCCCCCCCCCCCCCCCCGAACCCCCCGACCCCCCTGTCGCCGAGGAACCCGGGGGCACTTTCTATTCCACGCTGTACTTCCTGTAGTGGGCGGGGCTTTTCCGCTCCGACCGCTCCGCCTTCTTCCTCGTTTTACCGTGCCGGTGATGTCGTCGATGCCGTCACTGCCCCCCCCCCCCGACCCCCGACCCCCGACCCCTCCGAGGACAGCGTTCCCTCGCGGACGCCGTCGTGATGTCACAGCACCATTGGATTCTCTCGTGCTTCCCCAGCGGGCGGCAACATCGGTTTACATTTTTGTGGCGACGGAGAACCCCTTGCGACGCCCCCCCACCCCCCGCGGAGCAAGACTCTTCTGAGCGACGCCCACTCTCCAGGGGGGCGCCGGACATTTTCCTGACCGGGCGTTTCCGGTGGACGTCATCCGTGAAGAATTATAATCCAATAATCCCATCAGCAGGTGCATAACCAAAACGCAAGCCTGAGGCGCGTCGCTAGATAAACTAACGTAGTGTTGCCCCGACGAACAACGAGGGCTCTTTCTTGTCTATGTATTCTGAGAATATTTATTTGTGTGTATTTCTATTGTTTCTATGTTTGGCAGCACTGAGAGAAAACAATTCTTTATATCAGGACTGTAAACGTGTTTGGAAGAAGAATGTGGTTCAGTTCTTGAATGTATTTAATGTCTAGAGTCGATTGTTTCTTTCTTCCCTTGTATATAAATATATATACATATCTATATATGGGCTGTGGTGATGTCAGGGACGTAGAGGGTGGGCAGGCAGGACACGCCCCTGCCTCCCCCCACCATAGCTATCAGCTCCTCCCCTCCAGCCTGCCACGGCCACACAAGCGTCCTAGTTTCGGAGTAAAGACTATCTCTGTTTTAGATGAGTTCGTTCTGCAGTTTCATTCGTTATTTAAGTCAGACAGTGTTCCCGAAGTGTTCCCGAAGCGTTACCGAAGTGTTACCGAAGTGTTACCGAAGTGTTACCGAAGTCATCCCGAACCGTTACTGAAGTCATCCCGAAGCATTACCGAAGTGTTACCGAAGTCATCCCGAAGTCATCCCGAAGCGTTACCGAAGTGTTACCGAAGTGTTACCGAAGTGTTACCAAATTGTTACCGAAGTGTTCCCTAAGTGTTACCCAAGTGTTACCAAAGTGTTACCAAAGTGTTCCCGAAGTGTCACCGAAGTGTTTCCGAAGTTTTCCTGTATTCCTGGAGCGTGCCAGATTCGGGGTAACGCTATGGTTCTCCGTTAGTGTCTATGATAGTTCCCGACCTTTCTGGTTACAGACGATTAAAACAGGAAATCTTTTTAACAATTAACGCAACACTGAAGACAACAAGACCACATGTAAGGTCGCGACATTGTCTATTATACGACGCATCCCTATAACAAAAAAAAAACATCGCAACACAACGGCGACAACATATGCGAGACGTGGCGCAGTAGCCCAATTGCACTTAAGTGGTCATTCCCTTGGCTGCCCACAGTTGCAGCAACTATCGCAATTGACAGGCCGGAGAACCAGGTGGCGACCTTGGTGAAGTGTTGCTGAAGTATTACCGAAGTTTCAGGGTTGACATTCACGTCACCTCAAGAGTGCACCCAACGGGCTCTGTATTCCTAGAGCATCCCAGATTCAGGGTAACGCTCTGGTTCTCCTGTTCTGCCTTTGATAGTTACTGACCTCTGGTAACAAACGATTAAAATAGGAAGTCTTTAAATCACGTTTCGTTTTCAAAAGATCGGGTACTGAGCCGTCGGGTCACAGACAATTAACGCGACACTGTAGACGATAAAGACAACATGTAAGGTTGCGGTATTGTCTGTGATACGACGCATCTCTATGACAAAAGACAACATCGTAAAAAAAGGCAACACAAGGGCGACAACATATGCAATACGTGGAGCAGTAGCCAAATGACACTTAAGTGGTCGTTCCCTGTAACTGCCCAGTTGCAGCAACTATCGCAATTGACAGGCCGGGGAGCCAGGTGGCGACCGTGGTGATGCCATGCTTCTTTGACACTGAACTTTGGTTAGATGCCTATTCTGCGTTACGGGGCTTCGGTATCAAAGGGCAACAGTGACCCAGTGTTAGGGTCACATGCTTCTACAGCAACATCCTTTGGTTTGACATGTACGTCGGTGACTTGGGTGATGTCGGTGGAACCTCGGGCGGAAAATTTAAGGTCTGGATATCATCCGGAGTTCAATCCTTCCCTACAGTATTATTTCCGGCAATAGGTTTGATTGGAAACGATCGGTTCTCGCTCCTACTTTCACCAACTTCTCACTGAAGGTGATCCAGGAAATGTTTTATAAAAGTGTTTTTAAAAAGAAAACTGACCAAAACTGGAATGTCATGAACCGACGAAGACAGAGGTGGTGCCACTTCCTGTCACTGATCATGTGACCCCACCCCCCCCACCCCCGGACGCTTGTGTGGGCGTGGCCTCAGTGTCTCCCTGATATTAACTGTAACGTGTGACCATGTGTTATATGATTGAAAGTGTGATGGTGATCGTGCGATCTGATCTTCCCTCCCCCATCCTTCCCTCACCCCTGGCTCCCCACCACACACCTACACACACACACACACACAAACACACACACACACTGCAGACAACTTTGTGTTCAACTGTTGACCTGCAGTCCGAGCTCGTGTTTGCGGATGGAATTTCTTTCTCGTCTTACTAAAGCCAAAGTCTGATTTGGGTCTGGGCTCAGTCTGGGGCGTGGGGGGGCGACAGTCAGGTTTGAGTCGTACGACAAAAAAAAAGTTGAACACAAAGATGCACAAGGACGACGAGCTGAAGTGGAATCATTTCTAAATTCAATTTAAACAAGATTAAGGGATAGTTTGGTGTCGTTCGTCTGCACCATATGATGTCATCAGTCTGAGCCAGGAAACTAGGCGGTTTAAGAGTCAAGATTTCGTGGAAAGCGACGCCACGTAGGCGGCGCTCGACGTCACTCAAACACAAGACAACAATCACGATTCGTCACTTCAGCTCGTCCGTACGTTCGTGGCATTATCGCGCTGTCGCCCCCTGCCCTGGTGTCGCGGCACTGCAGTCCACCCTGCAGGTCCGGTCTGAAGCACAAGTTTGGTTTCCGTGTTCAGGTTCTCGAGTCAGAAGATCTGCTGCTTCCAAACACACGGTGGCGCTCCTGATGGTGGAGGTGGGTCTGGCAGGTCCCCCCCCTTTTTTCATCCCTTGGTTTTTTCTGGGTTCTTGTGGTCCGTCTGAGGGTGGGGGGGGGTCGGCTCGGGAGCAGAGACGGGAAAACCTTTGTACGTTTTGTTTCCGTCAAAGTTCTTCTGTCGCCGGAACGTTGAATCTATGCACTGCAACACAGATGTCATGTGACGAGGCACATTTCAGAGAGACTGTTACTCACTTGAATCCAAATCTCTGGGTCACCAGATCCCCATGAAACCTCAAAGAACTTTGACCCATTTCCGTGTAGCTCCTCTTCGTCCCATCGTTGTCGTCTTCTGTCCACGCCGAGTAATTGTTGTAAAAATGCTGAGTCGCCGCATTGGTGGTGGACCCTTCCATGACAGACTGGCCTCGTCGGCCATCTTGTTTTCCGTCTCTGCTCCGACCTTTGACACGTAGGGGGCGCCCCCCCCCCCCCCCCGTCCAGACGACCTCCCCGAGCACAACTGCTGCAGCCCCCCCACACACATAGACCCTCAACCCCCCCAACTCCCCGCGATCCCACCTGCCTTCCAGTGTGTGAGTCGACGCCCCCTTTTTGTACTGCCGCTCCCCTGTACATATGACCCCCCGACCCCTCCCCCTCTTCCTTTCGGGGGGGG
Organism: Callionymus lyra; assembly: GCF_982586985.1. Lineage (NCBI taxonomy): Eukaryota > Metazoa > Chordata > Actinopteri > Syngnathiformes > Callionymidae > Callionymus > Callionymus lyra. The sequence goes on along the minus strand of NC_141832.1, from coordinate 1,937,935 downwards.
AGCAAAAAAAAAAAAAGAAATCTTGTATTTTGTTCAGATAATGACAAAATTTATTTATAAGGATTTTTTAAAGAAATCTTTCTTCTGTTTCTTTGTAAATGTTCCCGTTGAATAAAGTTTAAAAGTCTTTAAAAAACTAAATATATTGAAAGGTTTAAAGAGTGTCTCACCCCCTCCTCCCCCCACCTCCCCCTCTCCTCTGTAACTCTTGTGTTTTCGTTTTCCTTGCTTCTCTTTTCGTGCTTCAGATGAAGAGTTCTATTTATTATGACATTAACGTTATTATGATTATGACTAATTATTAATATCATCATCCTCATTATTATCATGAATAAACTTGTCTACTTCAACATGGTCCTCTTTCGTGTCTGGTTCTTCCTCTCGCTCCCTCACACCAGGACCTGAGACCGTGAGACCATGAGTCTGAGACCATGAGTCCGAGACCACGAGACCTGAGACCATGAGACCTGAGACCATGAGTCTGAGACCATGAGACCTGAGACCACGAGACCTGAGACCACGAGACCTGAGACCATGAGTCTGAGACCATGAGACCTGAGACCACGAGACCTGAGACCATGAGACCTGAGACCATGAGTCTGAGACCATGAGACCTGAGACCACGAGACCTGAGACCACGAGACCTGAGACCATGAGTGTGAGACCACGAGACCTGAGACCATGAGTCTGAGACCATGAGACCTGAGACCACGAGACCTGAGACCACGAGACCTGAGACCATGAGTCTGAGACCACGAGACCTGAGACCATGAGTCTGAGACCACGAGACCTGAGACCACGAGTCTGAGACCATGAGTCTGAGACCACGAGACCTGAGACCATGAAACCTGAGGCCATGAGTCTGAGACCACGAGTCCTGAGACCACAAGACCTGAGACCACAAGACCTGAGACCACAAGTCTGAGACCACGAGTCCTGAGACCACAAGACCTGAGACCACAAGACCTGAGACCACGAGACCTGAGACCACGAGACCTGAGACCATGAGACCTGAGACCATGAGTCTGAGACCACGAGACCTGAGACCATGAGTCTGAGACCACGAGACCTGAGACCACGAGTCTGAGACCATGAGTCCTGAGACCACAAGACCTGAGACCACAAGACCTGAGACCACGAGACCTGAGACCACGAGACCTGAGACCACGAGACCTGAGACCATGAGTCTGAGACCACGAGACTTGAGACCATGAGACCTGAGACCATGAGTCTGAGACCATGAGTCTGAGACAACAAGACCTGAGACCATGAGTCTGAGACCACGAGACCTGAGACCATGAGTCTGAGACCACGAGACCTGAGACCACGAGACTCGTTTGTGGAGATGAAAGACGGAGAACGAGACGTCGTGAACTTTCATGTCTACTTTATTGCTTCTTCCTCGTCGCGCCTTCACCTCGTCCAACTGCTCTTCACCTCCGTCAGCCACGATCCTCCTGATGCCTGGTCAGCTTCTGGTCACTCTTCTACCAGAGCCTTCAGTTCTTTCTTTTGTTTTGTTGGGTCTTTAAGTCCTTGTACTCCATCAGTCCCGAAGCCTCCTCCTTCTTCTGCTGCTGAAGCAGCTTGTGGCCCCGATTGAGCTCCGAAGACTCGTCCTCCTGAAGAATGGCCAGAAGGGAGGTCCGCTCCTTCTCCCACTCCTCGAGCTGGGCCCTCAGGTGGTTCTGGTTGAGGCGTATCTGCTTCACCACGCGCTCCCTCAGCCGGATGTTCTTCTGCATCTCCTCGGCGAGCCTGGCGCTGGCCATCCTCTCCTGGAGAGCCAGGAGGTTCTTCATCCTCCCGAGCTGGCGGAGCAAGTCTTCCTTCTCTCTTGAGAGCCGGAAGATTGACCGATCAAGGGAAACCTCCAGGATCTGCTCCCTGTCCTCGGGTAGTAGAACCGGGAAGGTGTTTCTCGGTTCCAGGGCGAGCAGCTGCTTCATCGTCCCGTTCCGGGCCTCGGTAATAGCCGACTGAGGCATCCACGGGGCTGCCCTGGAAGCTCCTTCCCGGAGTTGGACGCTCGTCCCGGGACTTCGTACCTGCCTGGTGGGCTCGGTCTCCAGCTCCAGAAACTCCACCTTGTGACGAGTGTTCATCTTGGAGGTTGTCTGCTGACTCCTAGAAGGTGCGTTCAAACCACCGAAACGGAGCTGGTGGTCAAAGAAGACGACGACGTCACAAGGAGGCGACCTCGGCTTTGAGCAGATCCACAAAGACCTTTAGAACGATCCTTTTATAGATCACGTCTTGAAATGGCATCATAGACAAGCAGTGGCGGGCCGTGCATTTCACACCTAGGCCTTCACTGTCCAACATGAACTAATCCACCTCTTAATGCCATCATTATGACTCCACGGCTATAGAAACCATCAATATTACACAGAAATGCAGTATAATAATAATCTCTATTTATATAGGTCTCTTTGACAGCCATTCACACATACTGATGGCAGTAGGCTGCACACACGGCCAAGTCTGCCATCAGGTGTCTTGCTCAGGTGTCTGGAGCTGGAATTGAACCTGCAACCTTTTGGACTGCAGGCACCCACTCTACCATCTGAGCTATGGCGTTGGACCTCAGAAAGGTATCAGATGTACCAAGAAAGAATGTCATAACTAAAGCAAGAATGAGGACGATATAACAAGTGTCTCTTCACTGTAGCCACAGCTGCCGTACATACATCATCTCCAGCAGAAACAACAATATTAACCTCATTAAATGACAAAAATATTAAAACCTTTAAATAAAATGCATTACTCACCAAAACTACTGATTATTTGTAAGCAAAGTCCATCCTTTCTTTCTTTCCTCGAGAAGAATTACTCTGTTGTACAGTTTATCTGTTTCAGTTCCAACAATAACTTTCTATCGCCATGGAGGCTGATGCTGAGGTCTAGTCTGTCGTGTTTCTGGAGGAAGTTTTGATAAGTTTTGATAAGTTTTGATAAGTTTTGATTCTCTTCAGGAGGATGTTGGACAGAAGCAGTGACACTGATGTTCATCCTCGTAGTTGTGACTTGAAAATGGAGACAAACCTCTTCTGGGACAGACTTGCTCGCTTCTGCCGACCTTTTCACAATGTCCAGTTTTTCTGGAAAAGTCCGTCTTGAAGATGGTTTTGTGCGCATAAGTGCGACCGAATCAACGTCTTCTCCTCCGTCAGCCATTGTTAAAAAAGTTATGAAATCCACTCGCAACATATTTGAGTTCGCGCTGCTAGCTATGGATGCTTTGCTGCTCTGACGAGGATTTCTCTGAACATCCAATCAAAGGACGTGAAGATGCTGACGTCACTGGACGCTGCTAGAAGGTGTTGCCAACTAGAACTCTGACTGGTTGAAGTTACAGCGTCTTACTTTAAACTACAGACGTCACTGTCCATTCTGAGGCGTCGAGATGTTTGACCCTGGCAACCAATGATGGCTGAAATATGATTGGATAAAAGCTCTAAAATAAACACTAGTGGAAGCAGCGCAACCAAGAGAAAAGCTATGAAATGAAGAGAAAGACTATTGGAAATAATTTAATGTAAAGAATATTATATAATTATATAATATTATACATAATAATATTCATGGCAAAAATATATGAAAACATAAGTCAGTGATTGTGTCTGATAGTGTTCAGGCCAGCAGAGAAGGCCTTGCTGGCCCTGACAGTCCACCTCTGGAGACAAGAATCCCCTTCGATGATGACGTCACAACGGCTTTGTTATCTCTAGCGGTCCGGAGTAGATATAGCTCAACTCTGTGCGTGTGTGTGTGTGCGTGTGTGTGTGCGGGATGTGGGAGGGATCACGTGTCCAACAGACTCGCAAAAAGAATTTAATATTGGCATGAGCTGTAACTCCACATATCGCCAGCAGATGACGCCATTTCCTGCTCAGTCACGTTCACCATCACAGGCGGACTTTGTTACATTGATCGATAAAACTTTAAAAAAAAAATGTGTGATAATAACGAAACACATGTGTTTCCTCAAAAAACTGCTGATGGAAAACATGCGTAGATGTATTTTTTTTGGCGTTTTGTAGAATGACGCCCCAAACCCGGGCGGTCCAGACGACCTCCCCGGGCACAACTGCTGACCACGAGACCTGAGACCATGAGTCTGAGACCATGAGACCTGAGACCATGTGTCTGAGACCATGAGACCTGAGACCATGAGACCTGAGACCATGAGTCTGAGACCATGAGACCTGAGACCATGAGTCTGAGACCATGAGAACTGAGACCATGAGTCCTGAGACCACGAGTCTGAGACCATGAGACCTGAGACCATGAGTCCTGAGACCACGAGTCTGAGACCATGAGTCCTGAGACCACGAGACCTGAGACCATGAGTCTGAGACCATGAGAACTGAGACCATGAGTCCTGAGACCACGAGTCTGAGACCACGAGACCTGAGACCATGTGTCTGAGACCACGATACCTGAGACCATGAGTCTGAGACCATGAGACCTGAGACCATGAGACCTGAGACCATGAGTCCTGAGACCACGAGACCTGAGACCATGAGAACTGAGACCATGAGTCCTGAGACCACGAGTCTGAGACCATGAGACCTGAGACCATGAGTCTGAGACCATGAGACCTGAGACCATGAGTCTGAGACCACGAGACCTGAGACCACAAGTCTCATTTGTGGAGATGAAAGATGAGACGTCGTGAACTTTCATGTAGACTTCATTGCTTCTTCCTCGTCGCGCCTTCACCTCGTCCAACTGCTCTTCACCTCCGTCAGCCACGATCCTCCTGATGCCTGGTCAGCTTCTGGTCACTCTTCTACCAGAGCCTTCAGTTCTTTGTTTTGTTCATTAGACCAGCCGTGGTCGATGAGATGTTCGTCTTCCACGCATGTAGCTGGTTCTTCAAGTCCTTGTACTCCATCGGTCCCGAGGCCTCCTCCTCCTCCTTCTTCTGCTGCTGAAGCGGCTTGTGGCAGGAGCTGTAACTCCACATATCGCCAGCAGATGGTGCCATTTCCAGCTCACTCACGTGGTTTCGCTTCACCATCACAGGCGGACTTTGTTCCATTGATTCCACTGATAAATAATAATAATTATTATAAAAATCATTTAATCCTAGTAAAATTATGAATAAATATTGTTTAATATTAATAAAATATTCAGTGTAAACAATTTCTTGTTATAAAATTAAATTAAAAAAAGGGAATTATTAAAAATGTAGATCAATTATTTAAAGGAATTTGAGAATTTTGGAATCAAGGAGAAGCAATCGATCCCTGACGTCACATGTTGTCATGACAACTGCATGTTAACACGCAATTTTCTTCTTTTTTACACAGATTTTATTAACATTAACAGTTTTACGATTGCATTATACATTTATATTTTTTTTACATGGTCAAATAATTGTTTTATAATTAATTGTTTACAATTGTTATTCAATTATACAAGAGTTTTTCAAATTAAAAGTCTGATAAAATCAACGCAAGAAAATCATCAAAGTCCAGAGACAAACATTTACTTTTTTACTTTTTTATTTAATATTAATCTTAACTTATCTTAACCATAAAGCCTGTTGTAAAGTATAAAATATAAAATTAAAAATTAAACATCTTTCAGTTAATTATGTTTTCTTGTCTCAGTCAATACCTCAATAAATACTTAAATAAATACTAATAATATTGAGTTTTTACTGACGAACGGCAGAAATTATAATAATATTAATATTGTTTAATAGATATTCGTGCGAGTATGTTAGTGATTAACTTAAATATAAATGTATTAAGAATTTAAAAAAAATGTTATTGTGATTCAGGTAAAGTTTTTTATTTATTTGGATAAATAAAGAATTTAAACTCGGTACATATCCGGAAGTTGAATATCTCAGATAATAACTTAATCATTCGTCGTCTTTATCTCCCGAGGCTGCGGTTTTCATTCTTGCCAGCAGAGGGAGACAGACGTTTGATAATCTGTCGCTGAGACTAGAAAAGAAAAATCACTTTGTTCGTCCTTCCGGTGTTACACTCTGGTTTCCTCCCACAGCCCAGAACACACACACATACACACACACACACACACACACATTCATGATACTGTTTGTGTATAGAGAGTGTTTATTTTATAAACTCTATAACAATGGTGAGAATCAAACAACACGTTCAGATGGGACTTTATTTGTGGATATTTTGTTCTTTTTTTTTTTGCTGGTTTTTAAATAAATAATGCAAGTTACACTGAATATATTACACTGAATTTATTTACTTCGAATATTTTCACAATATATATATATATATATATTGAATTGAACTGAATATATTAATAACAATATTACAAAATATTTATTCATGCATTTAAAAAGAAAACTACAAGAAATGTGATATAAATTGAAACTTATAATATATATTAAAATATATATAATTTAAATTCTTATTTTGCCGAAAAATATCCATATTCAAATTGCGATGGTTCACATTTTTAACTTTCAACTTGTCATCCATCAGTAGTATTTTCAAAGCAACCCTAAAACAATAGTATTACTAACAACACACAACACATTGAGATCAAAGTGGATTTTTGTTTATTCCCTTTTTTCTTTTCTTTTGCTGCTTCTGAAATAAGAATTGCGAGGTAACTACAAAACCTTCTACAGATCCATGGATCCAGATGGTGATTCCGAAAACACCCTCAAACGGTTCATCCGTGTTTTTTCTTTTTTCTCGGAAATGTTTTGTGAAAATATTCTCTCGTTTCGCTCACACACAGATTGACAGCAACACTCCCTCGACCTCCTTGGCTGAGGCGATTATATGGAGCGAGCGCTGAGTCCACGCCGCGAGGAGTCGGGACCACCACTGGGTCCATCTGCACTCCGGATTCTACAATGTGGCTTCGCTGTGGCCGGTCTGTGGTTCTGGTCCAGAGCAGGAGGAGCGAGCGCCGCGAGGACGAGGAATAATATAACAACCTTTTCATTTCATGTCCACGAAGAAAAATAACTTTAGACCTCGCTAACCATGCTAGCTAGCATTGAAGCTAACTTCACACCGACACCTTCGAGCAGCAAAACTATTCATTTGTTTTGTGGTTTTAGTTTCCAGTACCGATGTGTTTAAGGACACGCACAACAAGAACACGAAAGACACAATTCTAGCGTCTGCATCACATTCCTTTTGTTAGCTTTTTTAATTTTTAATTATATCAGTTAAAATTAAGAGACATTATCGACTACAAAGAATGTTTTTTTTTGCTTTGAATTGGAAATTAATGTCATTTATCTGCTGTATATCTTGTATTTAAAGTACATTAAATATGTTCTGTGGTTAGATTTGGCCCCCGGGCCTTGACTTTAATATTAGGTTATTTTAAATGTTAAATACATGTAAAATATGATGAAAACTATCAACACGATACATTCAAAGCTGTGTCCAATAATGACTCAGATCGACATGAAGAGGTTTTCTTCTTTCTATATGACGTCATAGCGGAGGTGGATCAGGAGTTGAAGGTAATACTGGATCACGTGTCAGTTCTAGATGCCGCCGCTAGAGGCCAGTGTTGCATCAGTAGTCGAAGCGCATCCGTCGTTCAAACGTTAAACTATTTCCAGCTTCGACTTCATCAAACGTCAGAGTCTCATCTTACCTGTTGACCGGAACCGAGAACTCCGGGTCCATAAAGGATCCAGAACCAGAACCCGGGCCGGAGTTTGATGGAGCGACGAGCGTCGTGTTCCAGAACATCCACGTTTTATTTTTTAGGGTCAAACGCGAAGCTTATGTTTCAGTGTCGGCCCGGTTTCCCAGAAGCCCCTGCTCAGAGCTGATGGCGGGGAACTCTGTGGGCGAGTTGACGTCTGGTTAATTCAGATGTCGCGAGCATTGGTTCTGCCCGGACTGGATCAAAGGAAGCATCGGCTGCTCATCTTCTGGCGGCAGAAGATCGTCGGCCTGACGCTCCACGACTTTAGCGAGCGTCACAGTTCCGTGAGCGACGACCTCGGTCAGTTCTGACTGTGTGTGTGAGTCACACACCCGTGAGTCACTCGGTTAGTTTGCATCCAACGGTTCTGTTCGCCAGACTTTGACCCGCGAGGATTCTTCGATGCTAGCTAAATCACGTTAGCATACATTGCTACGTGTGTGACGCTACAGGTGGCGTTGTTGGTAGTTGAAAGCCATTCTTATTTACCTGTTTTTTTAAGATATGTTCATAGAACGACTTGATAATTAGAAATTAAAAGTCTTTTCTGAAGTGTAGCAACGAGCGCTACACCTCAGGACCAGCAACAGGGTCGCGCTACGGAAGTATCGCAGCAGTTCTTCGGCTCGAAGGGTCGTAGAATGAGGTCCGTCGACCAGGAAGTCCGTCAATGACACAGGAACCTGTTCTGATTTTCAAAATAAAACTGCAGATTTTGTTTAATTAGGAACTTGTTTCCGTGAGTTGTGAGTGTTGCGGTTTGGTACGGAAGTGGTGGATGAAACCCTTTTGTGGCGTCATTTTTTTGAGGGGGTTTGACTCTTAAGATCCACCATTTTTGATTCTTCACTAACTTTAGACCTTTCGTAAAATTAAGAGACGAAGACGAGAACCCATGACAAGAAACCAAGACAAGAAACAGAGACTTGAGTCCAAGACAAGTACCAAAGACCAGATTCCAAGACCAGAACCCAAGACCAGAGTCCAAGACAAGTACCAAAGACCAAAACACAAGACAAGTACCAAAGACCAAAACACAAGACCAGAACCCAAGACCAGAGCCCAAGACAAGAACCTAAGACAAGTTCCCAAGACCTGAACCCAAGACCAGAAACCAAGACAAGTACCAAAGACCAAAACACAAGACCAGAACCCAAGACCAGAGCCCAAGACAAGAACCTAAGACAAGTTCCCAAGACCTGAACCCAAGACCAGAAACCAAGACCAGAGTCCAAAGACAAGTACCAAAGACTAAAACACAAGACTAGTAACAAAGACCAAAACACAAGACCAGAACCCAAGACCAGAACCAAAGACTTGATCGGGCAACAAGTGCCCAGTCGAGTCTTGTGTGAACCTCATCACGAGGACCTCAGATACTGTGAGGACCAGATGTTGACAGTTGTCCACCTACACATGTTTGAAGGAGAAGTTTCCTCGAGGTCCACTGATGCCGCTGATGAATAATGGCACCAAAAAGTATTTGATTCCTCTTCAGTCCAAACGAGCGTCTGCTGGAGTTTGAACGAGCGTTATCTCCTTCAGCAGATCCACGACTCGATACGTAATTACCTCGACTTCACGTCGCGCTTGTTTACGATATCGATCAGTCCATCGAGCGTCTCCGAGCAGCTGTTGATCACAAGCCGGGGATTTGTCAACGTTTATTACGGCGCCGCCATCAATCAGTCCGGCTCGACCGGGTCGGGACTCGGTCCGGCACGACGTCGGCGAGCGTTAACTTCTGCCGCCGTCTCCGGACCTCAGACTCCGGAGGAACGGAGCAGGAAGTGACGACGCAGGTGATCGATGGTGGACTCGGGTCACACGGGCTTTAATAGAAACATGGTTTTTTTTCCCTTTGATTCTCAGCCTCCTCAAAATGTCACGGAACATTTAAAAGTCCTTTATTCGCCGAGGAACGTTACAGGTCGCAAATTAAATTGTTCTTGGAGCACCTGAGAGAGTTGGTTTGTCAAAGACTCCATAAATTCAAGGTCTAGAGAAGTCGTTCAGTTCCTCAGAGAAACTGTTTCCTTTAAGTGTCCATTAATCGAGCAAGAAGGTTTTAAAACCCACACAGTTGTGAATCACTTCAATAATATGTTTTGTCGTTTTTAGGTTACACAACTATTGTTGGTTCAAAATATTTTCAGGCAAACTTAAGACTTTGCAGGAGCCAGGGTCTTGAGCAGGATAGTTCCCACAGTCAATAATTCGTGGTAGTTAGCGGTTGATTCTTTTAAATTCATTTTAGTGTCATTTTCTTACACAAAGTGTTTAGTGATCATTGTGAGAAATTGTTTTGGTTTGGAAAAATAAATACTCTGAGGTATAAAGTACACACTAATACTGTAGATCGCCAAGACTTGACCAAGACTGGAGAAAGTGGATCCAGAAAGTACACACTTGATAAAGTTCCAACATTTGTTTAACGTTAAAGACCGAGATCAAGATCAAGATCAAGACCAAGATCAAGACCAAGACCCAGATCAAGATCAAGATCAAGATCAAGACCAAGACCAAGACCCAGACCCAGACCAAGATCAAGACCAAGACCAAGACCCAGATCAAGATCAAGATCAAGATCAAGATCAAGATCAAGACCAAGACCCAGATCAAGATCAAGATCAAGATCAAGATCAAGACCAAGATCAAGACCAAGATCAAGATCAAGATCAAGACCAAGACCCAGATCAAGATCAAGATCAAGACCAAGATCAAGATCAAGATCAAGATCAAGATCAAGACCAAGACCCAGACCCAGACCCAGACCAAGATCAAGACCAAGACTAAGACTAAGACTAAGACTAAGACAAAGTCCCAGACAAGACCCAGACAAGACCCAGACAAGACCCAGACAAGACCCAGACCCAGACCCAGACCCAGACCAAGATCAAGACCCAGACCCAGACCCAGACCCAGACCAAGACCAAGATCGAACACAAGACAAGAACACAAGACAAGAACACAAAACAAGAACACAATACAAGAACACAAGACAGGAATACAAGAACACAAGACAAGAACACAAGACGAGAACACAAAACAAGAACACAATACAAGAACACAAGACAAGAACACAAGACAAGAACACAAAACAAGAAGACAAGACAAGAACACAAAACAAGAACACAAAACAAGAACACAAAACAAGAACACAAAACAAGAAGACAAGACAAGAACACAAAACAAGAACACAAAACAAGAAGACAAGACAAGAAGACAAGAACACAAGACAAGAACACAAAACAAGAACACAATACAAGAACACAATACAGGAATACAAGAACACAAGACAAGAACACAAGACGAGAACACAAAACAAGAACACAAGACAAGAACACAAGACAAGAACACAAGACAAGAACACAAAACAAGAAGACAAGACAAGAACACAAAACAAGAACACAAAACAAGAACACAAAACAAGAAGACAAGACAAGAACACAAAACAAGAACACAAAACAAGAAGACAAGACAAGAACACAAGAACACAAGACAAGAACACAAAACAAGAACACAATACAAGAACACAATACAGGAATACAAGAACACAAGACAAGAACACAAGACGAGAACACAAAACAAGAACACACGACAAGAACACAAGACAAGAACACAAGACAAGAACACAAAACAAGAAGACAAGACAAGAAGACAAGACAAGAACACAAAACAATAACACAAAACAAGAACACAAAACAAGAAGACAAGACAAGAACACAAAACAAGAACACAAAACAAGAACACAAAACAAGAAGACAAGACAAGAACACAAAACAAGAACACAATACAAGAACACAAGACAAGAACACAAGACAAGAACACAAGAACACAAGACAATAACACAAGAACACAAGACAAGAACACAAGAACACAAGACAAGAACACAAGAACACAAGACAAGAACACAAGAACACAAGACAATAACACGAGACAAGAACACAAGACAAGAACACAAGACAAGAACACGAGACAAGAACACGAGACAAGAACACAAGAACACAAGACAAGAACACAAGACAAGAACACAAGAACACAAGACAATAACACGAGACAAGAACACAAGAACACAAGACAAGAACACAAGACAAGAACACAAGACAAGAACACAAGAACACAAGACAAGAACACAAGACAAGAACACAAGACAAGAACACAAGAACACAAGACAAGAACACAACACAAGAACACAAGACAAGAACACAAGAACACAAGACAAGAACACAAGACAAGAACACAATACAATAACACAAGACAAGAACACAAGACAAGAACACAACACAAGAACACAACACAAGAACACAAGACAAGAACACAAGAACACAAGACAAGAACACAAGACAAGAACACAATACAATAACACAAGACAAGAACACAAGACAAGAACACAACACAAGAACACAACACAAGAACACAAGACAAGAACACAAGACAAGAACACAAGAACACAAGACAAGAACACAAAACAAGAACACAAAACAAGAACACAAGACAAGAACACAAGACAAGAACACAAGATGCTGAGACAATATAAAAACATGTCTCTCGTCTCGTTCTTCTCTGGAGGAACTAAGAGGAAAAGTTTTGTCAGAGAATTTTAATGTAAAAAAAGCTTAATCACAACATTTTGACGAGACTTTCACTTTATAAAACATGTTTAAATGTGTAACAACAAGTATTAGATGTTGACCAAACATGTGTTTCCTCAGAGGCGCGACGGCAAGACTCGAAAACCCCACGACAACAGATGTGAGTTTTCCCAGCATGCCGATGGGAGACAGAGACCTGTCAGAGGATGAAGCTGCAAAAGAGGCTGATGACTTCCAGCGTCGGAGGGAGGCGGGAGGAGGAGGACCAGGATAAATCCTCACCACACAGTGATTAGAGCTCACAAGCTCTCCCTGTGACAGAGAGTCGGGATTAGCGCTCGTCTGCCGGATCAGGTGCAAGAAGTTCTCAACATCTGGACCCACGTGTTCCCCGGCAGGTGGGCGACGCCGGGGTCACATGACACCCGTCGGGACTCCTTTCTCGCAACTCGCCAGGCGACCCCGGCGACTCACCTGGAAGATTGCGACCCCGGAGCGTGGACCCCCCCTCGCTCGTTCATTTGTTTTTCCTCCCCCACCTCGCTCGGCTCTCGCCCTCCCCTCCCCGTCCTCTCCTCCTTCTTCCCTCCCGGACCAGCCAGTGAGAATGTGACCTTCTGCCAAAGTGCTGGAAAGCATGCCACCACCACAGCGGGTCCTCTGGTGCTGAAATAGACTCGTACAAGTCCCGGGGAAGGAGGACGGACGGACGGACGAGGGGCTGAGGCGGGAACTAACGGGGACGGGATGAGTGGAGACGATCCGGGGCTGGATGTGGATCACAGGTAAAACTCTCTCCTCTCTGCTGCCGCTGTCGCTCGTCTGTTGCTGATGAACTGTTGCTCTCGCTCTGCGGGGCTGATGTCGAGGCGGATCAATGCGTCACCGGTGGGAGCCGCCGAGCCGAGGCTCCGGTACCTGCAGGACGCTCTGACGGGCTCCGGTACCTGCAGGACGCTCTGACGGGCTCCGGTACCTGCAGGGCGCTCTGACGGGCTCCGGTACCTGCAGGGCGCTCTGACGGGCTCCGGTACCTGCAGGACGCTCTGACGGGCTCCGGTACCTGCAGGACGCTCTGACGGGCTCCGGTACCTGCAGGACGCTCTGACGGGCTCCGGTACCTGCAGGACGCTCTGACGGGCTCCGGTACCTGCAGGACGCTCTGACGGGCTCCGGTACCTGCAGGACGCTCTGACGGGCTCCGGTACCTGCAGGACGCTCTGACGGGCTCCGGTACCTGCAGGACGCTCTGACGGGCTCCGGTACCTGCAGGACGCTCTGACGGGCTCCGGTACCTGCAGGACGCTCTGACGGGCTCCGGTACCTGCAGGACGCTCTGACTGGGCTGCGGCGCCGCGGAGGCTTCGGGACGACGGGTCCCATCGGGACCGTCTTAGTGGCGAATCGCGTCTGATCGGTTTTAACGCTTTCCTTTCACTTCAAAGTCGGGGGGGAGGGGGGGGGCAGGATCTCGACCTCCGGTCCGACCCGGGACCACCCCCCCGGTCCTCGCTGAACGACAATTAAATTCTGAAACTTAACTTTCACTCAAAGTTACTTGTTTGCGGGAGGTTTTTTCGTTTCCTAAGGTCGACGTACCTGGAGGAGTTTCCCACCTGTGGTGGATCTTTTTAGAAAAAAACCCTCCCGGCTTCAAACTGTCTCCGAAAACAATCTTCGCTCCGGCGCGGTGGGGGGGGGGGGGGGGGGGGGCGGCACCGGCGCACAGCGGTGGAGGGGTGGGGGGGGGGTCGGGGTGACATTTACCGGCGGCGTCTCCTCCATTAGACCGTAAAACGACGGGCACGGCGGCCATTGCGGGGGCGTCGAGGTGACGTCATGTCATGTTGTTGCGGGATCGTTTTAAGAGATGCTACATGCTACACGCTAACTTAAACTATATCGGACTTCCTGTCGTAGGAACAACTATTAAAACACTTTATATATTTTTCGGCCCCTCGTGTGTTTTTGGTGCGACACGGCTAGCTTTAACGTTAGCTCTACGCTAGCTGTAGTTCGTGTTGTCGCCCCGTGTTCTTTCTTTTGGACGCAGAAGTTTTGACTGAAAATCCGACGTCGGAGGTCGAGGTCGTTTGAACTCACGAGTGTGTAGATGCTCAGATATTGACTCGACTTCCTGTCTCTGAAGGAAGTCGACGACGTTTGAACCACAAACATAAGTAAGTACAGTAACAGTTGAATCACAGTCACAAGTGGATTATTTTCTGCGACCGTTGACTCTCATGAGTTTTTCAAATGTAGCCTTTAGCTCTGTAGTGTGTGCTGCCGAACGCTGTCGTCGTCGCTGGTACTTAAACGTAGCGTTTCTGCGTAAACACCCGACGAGAAGCTGAAGGTCGTCGGAGCGACAACGCGCCGGTCGTGACGACACGATTTTCCTCGAGAATCTCTCTTTTTTTTTCCCTCCCTCGTTCTTTTTTTTCACTCTCCGCCGTGATCTGACGCCCAGACAGTTAGAAGGTGAAAAATGTCTCTTCATTATGTTTTACCAACCATATCAAGCAGCCTGCTCGCCGTAATTGGATGTAGCGGAGTGTGTGTGCGTGAGAGTGTGTGTGTGTGAGAGTGTGTGTGTGTGTGTGTGTGTGTGAGAGTGTGTGGAGGGGAGGAGGGATAAGTGAGTGAGTGTCGTAACATCTGTAGAGACCACATGATGAAGCACATGCACACAATTACAACGAGTCACTGATCGAGATCCGGGCGTCGACACCGTCGGTCAAACACCTGGTCACGTGATCACGTCCGTCAGGTCATGTGATCACGTCCATCATGTCATGTGATCTCATCCATCATGTCACTGTCGACGCGACGGTTGGCGTCACGTGATTATTCTCCTAAAAAACTTCCTCAAAACTTCCTCCTGAAGGAGGGACTTGTGGACGGGTTGGTCCTCCGCGACCACAGGTGGCGCTGTGACCTTCGTTTGCGACGACCTTGTCCGAGGGAGTCGGAGGCGAACGATCGACTCTGCGTTGAAAATCGGTCGAGCGACGGTTTTTGTCGCTTCACGATAAATCGACGATCGTTCGGCGGTTTGAATGTAAAGTTGTGTTTGTGATCGTTATCTTGAAACTTTATCGACAACCTCGATGTTGACGCTTTGAATGATCTTGAATTTAAAAGTCAAATGACAGGAGATTTTTTAAAGAACGTTTAACAGTTTTTATCAGTTTCATAGACTTTCTTTTGGAAGAATTGAAGCGAAAAAAAATTAAAAAACAAGAAAGAAAACAAGAATAAACGAATATCTGGGAAATGTATCGCGTTTAATATGTTTATTGTATAATAGAAGTAGAAATGTATTGAAATTTGATGTTTGATGGATGTATGGATGAATAGAGGGATGAATGGATGGATGGATGGATGGATGGATGGATGGATGGATGGATGGATGGATGGATGATGGATGATGGATGATGGATGATGGATGATGGATGATGGATGGATGGATGGATGATGGATGATGGATGATGGATGATGGATGGATGGATGGATGGATGGATGGATGGATGGATGGATGGATGGATGGATGGATGATGGATGATGGATGATGGATGATGGATGGATGGATGGATGATGGATGATGGATGATGGATGATGGATGATGGATGGATGGATGGATGATGGATGATGGATGATGGATGATGGATGGATGGATGATGGATGATGGATGGATGGATGGAAGGATTGATGAATAGATGGATGGATGAATAGATGGATGGATGGAGGGAGGGAGGGAGGGAGGGAGGGAGGGGTGGATGGATGGATGGATGGATGGATAGATGGATGGATGGATGAAGGATGATGGATGATGGATGATGGAGGGAGGGAGGGATGGATGATGGATGATGGATGATGGATGGATGGATGGATGGATGGATGGATGGATGGATGGATGGATGGATGGATGGATGGATGGATGGATGGATGATGGATGATGGATGATGGAGGGAGGGAGGGATGGATGATGGATGATGGATGATGGATGGATGGATGATGGATGGATGGATGGATGATGGATGATGGATGAATAGATGGATGGATGAATAGATGGATGGATGGAGGGAGGGAGGGAGAGAGGGAGGGATGGATGAATAGATAGTTCATCTCAGACACTTGTTTCCATGTCAATCTCGGATGTTTGATTGACGTTTGATTGACGTTTGATTGACGTTTGATTGACGTTTGATTGACGTTTGATTGACGTTTGATTGGCGTCTGTCAGCAGCTCCATCATCAGTTTATCTACAAACACAAACGTCTTCTTTCTTCAAGTCTTGGGTTCGAGTCTCAAAGTCTTCTGTTCTGTTCAGAGACAGAAGCTCACCATGGATTCTTGATCTGTAGATGTTGATTGACAGCCTGTCACGAGCATCAAGGCCACTAGACATTAACTGGGGGGGGGGGGGGGGTGAAGGGGGGGTGAAGTGGACATCAGAGCATCTCTTCAAGGTCACGGAGGCGGAGCTGCTGGATTCAGGAAGTGCCCGTTTTGGGGAGATTTATGGCGTCCAGGCGAGTCCCTGAGGAGCTGCTGAGATATGAGGCGAGAGGAAGATGCTGCGACACCAGCCCCCCTTCACCCCCCTTCACCCCCCTTCACCCCCCCCCCCCCCCCTCTATCACCCCCCCTATCACCCCCCCTCCATCACTACCCCCCCACACACACTTTACCCCCCCTCACCCCTCACCCCCCCCTCAAGTTTATGGCGGCGCTCTGGGGCTCAACACTCACACATTGATATTCATGGCGTCACTGATACACCTCGTCTTACGTCCTGTTGAGAGGAAACTGACAGACTGAGCCAAGACCTCCTTTACTCCCTCCTTCTTTCACTCCCTCCTTCCTTTACTCCCTCCTTCCTTTACTCCCTCCTTCCTTTACTCCCTCCTTCCTTTACTCCCTCCTTCCTTTACTCCCTCCTTCCTTTACTCCCTCCCTCCCTCCCTTTACTCCCTCCCTCCTTTACTCCCTCCTTCTTTCACTCCCTCCTTCCTTTACTCCCTCCTTCCTTAACTCCCTCCCTCCTTTACTCCCTCCTTCCTTTACTCCCTCCTTCCTTTACTCCCTCCCTCCTTTACTCCCCCCTTCCTTTACTCCCTCCCTCCTTTACTCCCCCCTTCCTTTACTCCCTCCTTCCTTTACTCCCTCCTTCCTTTACTCCCTCCTTCCTTTACTCCCTCCCTCCTTTACTCCCTCCTTCCTTTACTCCCTCCTTCCTTTACTCCCCCCTTCCTTTACTCCCTCCTTCCTTTACTCCCTCCCTTCCTTCCTTTACTCCCTCCCTCCTTTACTCCCTCTTTCCTTCACTCCCTCCCTCCTTCACTCCCTCCTTCCTTCACTCCCTCCTTCCTTCACTCCCTCCTACCTTCACTCCCTCTTTCCTTCACTCCCTCCTTCCTTCACTCCCTCCTTCCTTCACTCCCTCCTTCCTTTACTCCATCCTTCCTTTACTCCCTCCTTCCTTCACTCCCTCCCTCCTTCACTCCCTCCTTCCTTCACTCCCTCCTTCCTTTCAATGCCTCCTTCCTTTACTCCCTCCTACTTTCACTCCCTCCCTCCTTCACTCCCTCCTTCCTTCACTCCCTCCTTCCTTCACTCCCTCCCTCCTTCACTCCCTCTTTCCTTTACTCCCTCCTTCCTTCCCTCTCTCCTTCCCTCCTTCACTCCTTCCTTCAAACCTTCCTTCACTCCCTCATTCACTCCCTCTTTCACTCTCTCCTTCACTCTTCCCTCCTTCACTCCCTCCTTCCTTCACTCCCTCCTTCCCTCCTTCACTCTCTCCTTCCCTCCTTCACTCCTTCCTTCAAACCTTCCTTCACTCCCTCATCACTCCCTCTTTCACTCTCTCCTTCACTCTTCCCTCCTTCACTCTCTCCTTCCCCCTTCACTCCTTCCTTCACTCCCTCCTTCACTCTCTCCTTCACTCTTCTCTCCTTCCCTCCTTCCCTCCCTTCAGTTTTTCACCCTGACCGGCTTCAGACTCGCGTCCTCCTCGTTGGTGTTGACGCAGCATGTGGCGTCACCAGTAGGATGACGACACAAGAGTCGAGGTGAAAAAAAAAAAATCCAAGTTTGTTCTGAACTTTTTTTTTTTTTCAGCGTCTCGGGAGAAAAGCGTGAAAACTTGTTTATGTTGGGGTTCAGTGATGCTGACGCCTCGAGCTGAAGAGACTCTGAAGAGACTCTGACTCCGTCTCTGTCTCGACCTCTGACAGCTTCAGTAGAATCTCTATGTTGTATTTGGTTTTAAATACCTTTTATTTAGAAATAAGTAGAAAAAACTCAACAAAAACACGTTCATTTGTATTTTTATATTCAGGGAGAAGAAAACCATAAACAAAAATAGAAAAAGAAAACAAATTATTTTAAGAACTAAAAAGAAAATTGAACAAATTCTGTTTTTATTTTATTTTATTTGCAATGACTTTATTAATGTAGATTTAATGTATATAGTAAAACTTCTAAAAGATCAAGTTTTATTGAAGGAGAAGAAAAATAATTATTTGAAGAATTAAAAAGTGAAATTAAATTAAAAAAGTAAATCATCTTTTTATTTAGTTTGTTTTAAGTACTTTTCATTGAAGTACAAGTTGTAAAATATAATATAATATATAAATGACCTTTTGTTTCTCACGATCTTTATTGAGGGACAAGAAATACACATAAAATAATTAAAGAAACTATTTATAGGAAGAATTCTTAGAGAATATTTTCATTTTGTTTGATATTTATTGGTTTAAATACATTTATTTTAAAAATATGTCGTAAAAATTGAATGGAAAACATTTTCATTTCTTGTTATTTATATATTTAGGAGAAAGAAATTCCTCTGAAAAGATGAAAAAAAGAAGAAAAATAAATTAAGAATTAAAAAACATTTTCCGAGCGGTTTATATGAATGTTTGTTTGATATTTGTTAGTTTATGTGCATTTAATTAATAAAAACTCAATGAAAAACATGTGAATTACCTTTATTTTCATTGAAGGAGAAGAAACATAAGAAACGATGAATTGAAGAAAAGAAAAGAGTAATTTTATGAATTAAAAAGTAAACATGTCTGTGTTTCTAAACATTTAGTTTGATATTAGTTTGTTTTTATATACATTTTGTTGAAATATAATTCGTAATATCTTCATAAAATCCACTTAAATCACATTTTTTTTAATTAAAGGACAAGAAACAAAGAAGAAGAATTAAAGAAGATAAGAATCGAATTGTAAAAATAATTAAACAAATATTTCTTCCTCTACATGTGAAAGACTTTTATTCTGCTTTCTATAAATTAAATTAAATAAAGTGGTGAATACACAAGGAAAAGCAAAAGAAAGGATGAATTAAAAAGAAAATAACGTTAAATTAAAACTAAAGACTGGAACCAGTAGAAAAATAATCTACTTTCTTTATGTTGTTTGGTTAATATTATGCTTTTTATTCAATTAATTTGAATAAAAATAATAGAAGTCGATGAAATGTTCCTTTTCTTTTCGTGCTTTTTCTTCTGAGGACATAAATAATCAAATAAAGTTAAATTAGGATTTAAAAGGCGAACTTCTGCCTCGGATGAGATGTTTATAAATTGACTTTATGAAGTTTTATAAACGTGTTGAAAGACAGGAAATATATCAAGAATGAATCATTTCTCTGAAGAATGAAAAGCAAAAGTGTTTGGTCATCGTTTCCATCGATGCTGTGATTCTGGAGCGACTCGCAAACACACACTCGTGGAGGATTAAACACAAAGTGGTCTGCTCATGTGTGGATTAGGGCATCTGTGTGTGTGTGTGTGTGTGTGTGTGTGTGTGTGTGTGTGTGTGTGTGTGTCGGGGTCAGTTGTGTGTCTACTGTGCAGGCGGGCGACAGCTGGTTGGGGTAAAGGGGGGGCGGTGGTTCTGAAGGGTAGTTTTAGCTTAACCAGGGTTTTACGCTGATCCCTGCTCCACATACGGACACACTAGAGGCGGGACGCAGCGAGGCCTCGGCCCGCGGCCGCCTGCCGCCCCCCGGGGGTTCACCTCCGGGTTTCGGCCCGACGCCCGTCCGCAGGTAACACATGTGTGACGGGATTAGAAATCAATCTGTCGTCCAAACATCTGTCCGCCGGCGTCCGGCCATTTTTTTCCGCCGCAAAAAAAAAAAAAACGCAAGTCAAGACGGGCCCGGAGGTCAAGGAGCCGCCGGAGCTCTACGTCCCGGCGTCCGAGCGTCATAAAGTCCAGCTCCTCCATCTGCCGTGGCATTTAAAAGCTGCTGATGGAGAAGCTCTTGCTGCCGCCTGATTATTCCGCTAATGCGTGACGACACCAGCGCCCTCTGAGTGATTCACCGCTTCGCCTCGCTCTCCTTCCGTCATGACGACTTATTCCGGACGCACGCGCGCGACCGCGGATCAATCACGTCTTTAACATGTCGGATCTAATATACGCGAGTGCGTGGCTCGGGGGGGTGAGGCGGGGGGGTGAGGCGGGGGGGTGAGGCGGGGGGGTGAGGCGGGGGGGTGAGGCGGGGGGGTGAGGCGGGGGGGCGTAAATCTTCTGCTCACCTTTTCGTACGATGACACCAGGGACGCATCCGTCACACGTGGAGACGGCAGCGTAAAGTCAGTTTGTTCTTCCTCGTCAGACATGTTTGTTCAAACACCTCCTTCGTCTTCAGTTTTTTTTCTTTCCTCAAAGAAGAGACGTCTTTTTGTTCTTGTGTAACCGCGCTCAGTCGGGCCAGTAGGGGGCGATCTTACTGTCAGACTGCAGAGTCAATGATGTAACCTTGAATTTACAGCAGATCAATGTTACCTTATAGTCAGTGTGTGTCACAGCAGTTGATACACAATTTTCTTTGGGTCTAAAAAACACAAATTCTTTGCAATTGATACACAATTTTATTTGTGTCTAAAAAAAAAAACATTTCCACAGTAGATACACAATTCTATTCGTGTCGCAAACACAAATTCTCGTCACACAATTTTATTTGTGTGGCAAAGTAACACATTTTCTGCAGTTGATACACAATTTTATTTGTGTCGCAAAGTAACACATTTTCTGCAGTTGATACACAATTGTATTTGTGTGGCAAAGTAACACATTTTCTGCAGTTGATACACAATTTTATTTGTGTCGCAAAGTAACACATTTTCTGCAGTTGATACACAATTTTATTTGTGTGGCAAAGTAACACATTTTCTGCAGTTGATACACAATTCTTTTTGTGTGGCAAAGTAACACATTTTCTGCAGTTGATACACAATTTTATTCGTGTGGCAAAGTAACACATTTTCTGCAGTTGATACACAATTTTATTTGTGTCGCAAAGTAACACATTTTCTGCAGTTGATACACAATTGTATTTGTGTGGCAAAGTAACACATTTTCTGCAGTTGATACACAATTTTATTTGTGTGGCAAAGTAACACATTTTCTGCAGTTGATACACAATTCTTTTTGTGTGGCAAAGTAACACATTTTCTGCAGTTGATACACAATTTTATTTGTGTCGCAAAGTAACACACATTCTGCAATTGATACACAAATTTATTAGTGTCGCAAAGTAACATATTTTCTGTAGTTGATACACAATTGTATTTGTGTGGCAAAGTAACACATTTTCTGCAGTTGATACACAATTTTATTTGTGTGGCAAAGTAACACATTTTCTGCAGTTGATACACAATTTTATTTGTGTGGCAAAGTAACACATTTTCTGCAGTTAATACACAATTGTATTTGTGTGGCAAAGTAACACATTTTCTGCAATTGATACACAATTTTATTTGTGTGGCAAAGTAACACATTTTCTGCAATTGATACACAATTGTATTTGTGTGGCAAAGTAACACATTTTCTGCAATTGATACACAATTTTATTTGTGTGGCAAAGTAACACATTTTCTGCAATTGATGCACAATTTTATTTGTGTGGCAAAGTAACACATTTTCTGCAGTTGATAAACAATTTTATTTGTGTCGCAAAGTAACACATTTTCTGCAATTGATACACAATTGTATTTGTGTGGCAAAGTAACACATTTTCTGCAATTGATACACAATTTTATTTGTGTGGCAAAGTAACACATTTTCTGCAATTGATACACAATTGTATTTGTGTGGCAAAGTAACACATTTTCTGCAATTGATACACAATTTTATTTGTGTGGCAAAGTAACACATTTTCTGCAATTGATGCACAATTTTATTTGTGTGGCAAAGTAACACATTTTCTGCAGTTGATAAACAATTTTATTTGTGTCGCAAAGTAACACATTTTCTGCAATTGATACACAATTGTATTTGTGTGGCAAAGTAACACATTTTCTGCAATTGATACACAATTTTATTTGTGTCGCAAAGTAACACATTTTCTGCAGTTGATACACAATTGTATTTGTGTCGCAAAGTAACACATTTTCTGCAATTGATACACAATTTTATTTGTGTCGCAAAGTAACACATTTTCTGCAATTGATACACAATTTTATTTGTGTCGCAAAGTAACACATTTTCTGCAGTTGATGCACAACTTTATTTGCATCTCAGAAATTCAAATTATTTCCAGTTAATACACAATTCTATTTATGTCGCAAAGTAACACACATTCTGCAGTTGATACACAATTGTATTTGTATTTAAAAAACACAAAATCTCTGCAGTTGATACACAATTGTATTTGTATTTAAAAAACACAAAATCTCTGCAGTTGATACACAATTGTATTTGTATTTAAAAAACACAAAATCTCTGCAGTTGATACACAATTGTATTTGTATTTAAAAAACACAAAATCTCTGCAGTTGATACACAATTGTATTTGTATTTAAAAAACACAAAATCTCTGCAGTTGATACACAATTGTATTTGTATTTAAAAAACACAAAATCTCTGCAGTTGATACACAATTGTATTTGTATTTAAAAAACACAAAATCTCTGCAGTTGATACACAATTGTATTTGTATTTAAAAAACACAAAATCTCTGCAGTTGATACACAATTTTATTTGTATTTAAAAAACACAAAATCTCTGCAGTTGATACACAATTTTATTTGTATTTAAAAAACACAAAATCTCTGCAGTTGATACACAATTTTATTTGTATTTAAAAAACACAAAATCTCTGCAGTTGATACACAATTGTATTTGTATTTAAAAAACACAAAATCTCTGCAGTAGATACACAATTTTATTTGTATTTAAAAAACACAAAATCTCTGCAGTTGATACACAATTTTATTTGTATTTAAAAAACACAAAATCTCTGCAGTTGATACACAATTGTATTTGTATTTAAAAAACACAAAATCTCTGCAGTAGATACACAATTTTATTTGTATTTAAAAAACACAAAATCTCTGCAGTTGATACACAATTGTATTTGTATTTAAAAAACACAAAATCTCTGCAGTTGATACACAATTGTATTTGTATTTAAAAAACACAAAATCTCTGCAGTTGATACACAATTGTATTTGTATTTAAAAAACACAAAATCTCTGCAGTTGATACACAATTGTATTTGTATTTAAAAAACACAAAATCTCTGCAGTTGATACACAATTGTATTTGTATTTAAAAAACACAAAATCTCTGCAGTTGATACACAATTGTATTTGTATTTAAAAAACACAAAATCTCTGCAGTTGATACACAATTTTATTTGTATTTAAAAAACACAAAATCTCTGCAGTTGATACACAATTTTATTTGTATTTAAAAAACACAAAATCTCTGCAGTTGATACACAATTGTATTTGTATTTAAAAAACACAAAATCTCTGCAGTAGATACACAATTGTATTTGTATTTAAAAAACACAAAATCTCTGCAGTAGATACACAATTTTATTTGTATTTAAAAAACACAAAATCTCTGCAGTAGATACACAATTTTATTTGTATTTAAAAAACACAAAATCTCTGCAGTTGATACACAATTTTATTTGTATTTAAAAAACACAAAACCTCCGCAGTAGATACACAATTGTATTTGTATTTAAAAAACACAAAATCTCTGCAGTTGATACACAATTTGTTTTGTGTGGCAAAAACAAAAATAATCTGCAGTTATTTGAGACATAAATTCTCTTCAGCGCCGCTCAAGCATCAGAGGAAATGAAGCCAAAAATGAAAACATGTAAAATGTGATGCTATCCTTATTTCTTATTGTTTTCTTCTCCCTCTAGTGACAGAATAGTGTAACTGCGTCTTAAATCATTGGTTTAGCTGTGTTGCCATTTTCCCTCGTGTACTTAAAGAAGTACTTCTACTGTATATTAAACACTGGCTCGAAAGTATCGAAGAACATCAATAATATGCACTAAAATGTTACTTAGTGTCGCTTTAACGGACATTTTAACCACATTCATGAACACGACACATTAAGACAAAACAAACAAACACATGATGTGAAAAACAAATGTGTTGTTTAAATACATTCGTAATAATTTAGTTATAACTTTTACTTCCTGGTTTAGTTTTAGATGTTTTATTTTTTTTTTCTAGGCCTTTTCTTTCAATATAAATGAAAAAGATGAAATAAATATTACGATGCTGTCATTGGTTGACTATAGATCAAGTGGTGAACCCTGAGAAAAGGCTTTTATTTTGAAGGGGCACTTTGACCTGAACCTTGTGAATCCAGTTAAGAGTGAAACCAGTTTGAAGTCCCTGATGAAACCATGACCCGACGCCTCAGATCCATGAAATCCAAAGATCTGAACGCGGCACCCGGAGTCCCTCGTGGGCCTCGTCTGAAGATCGATAGCGTGATCGGTTTAGCTCTGATCTCGCTGGACTCCACAGTACTTGTGGCGCGACTGCTTGAGGACCGACCCTCTGAACCGAGGCTGCCAGCGCGAGCAGACGAGCGCGGCGCTGCCAGGAGATTTAAAGTGTTTGCCGTCGGCCTGTTTTGCATCTTAAGGCTCTGCGGTGGCTTATAATGAACGTAACGAGCTGCTGGAGCGACCGGGAGCAGACCGACGACTCCAGGAATCAGGACGTGGCCTCGTGTCAGGATCTTCGGAACGTCGCTGACGGGAGTTTGAATCGTGTTCCGCGTTCGAGTCGCTCGTTAACCGAGCGCCGGTTTCCGAGATCGTGTCGGATCCAACGCCGTCTCTGGATCTGGTTTCTACGACCTCTCGGACCCCAGGGCCGCGTTAGAGGGGGTGACGGCATCGTCCCCCCCACCGGTCTCTATCCTGGGTCAACCCCGGGTCTCCTAGGACGTACCCGGAGTACCTCTCCAGGGAAGACGTCCTGAAAGGATGCAAAGAGGTTCTACTTCGAGTCTCAGAGTCACCGATCCACGTGTACCTGAAGGTCACTACTCAAAGTCTGTGGCCACAAGTGAGGGTAGAAATGCCTTTTGGCTCAGCTCTTATTTCACCTGATTTAAGTCTCCTTTGCCTTTTTTTC
This sequence comes from Callionymus lyra, assembly GCF_982586985.1. NCBI lineage: Eukaryota > Metazoa > Chordata > Actinopteri > Syngnathiformes > Callionymidae > Callionymus > Callionymus lyra. The sequence goes on along the minus strand of NC_141832.1, from coordinate 1,912,229 downwards.
ACGAAAATGGCAAATTCGAATTATCGGATTGCTGGGGTTTTTTCCCGATCTATAGCTACTGTATTCCCCAGATTTGTCTTTTGCTCCAAAATACTTGACCTTGACCAAAGAACTTCCGAAGCTTCCCTCCCCATCCGTAGATTCCTCAAGACTGCCAACCGTTTTACCGAATTTTCAAACATCGGAAGAACAGAATAAGTGTTTTTCATACGCGACAGTTTGTCCTTTTTGTCGTGGATGTTTCACGTCAAATGTTTCAGACATTGTCCAAAGACTCGGATCAATCACGTGACGCCCCTAGACCTGGACTTTTAGGCTTCAGGTGTGAACCCGAGTTAAGTCACATGTTGGTATTTCTTAGAACCAATCCAAGGGTAACCCGAGCTAATGAGTCCGACTTGTGTGGCGCCCCCTACTGCCCGGGAACACTGCGGCGAACCCTCTGTGGCGTGACGAAGTGATGCTGCTGTTGATGCCGCAGTGTCGCGTTAATGACCTTGATGGTGAAGACGTGACAAAGGTTTTATCTTTACAGCTGCGAGGATTCACCGCTCAAAGGAACAATCTAAACGCAGCAACAATCTAAATGCAGGAACAAATTAAACGCAGGAACAATCTAAATGCAGGAACAATCTAAATGCAGGAACAAATTTAACGCAGCAACAATCTATACGCGGGAACAATCTAAACGCAGCAACAATCTATACGCGGGAACAATCTAAACGCAGCAACAATCTATACGCGGGAACAATCTAAACGCAGCAACAATCTAAATACAGCAACAATCTAAACGCAGCAACAATCTAAACGCATGAACAATCTAAACGCAGCAACAATCTAAACACAGGAACAATCTAAACGCAGCAACAATCTAAACACAGGAACAATCTAAACACAGCAACAATCTAAACGCAGGAACAATCTAAACGCAGCAACAATCTAAACGCAGCAACAATCTAAATGCAGGAACAATCTAAACGCAGCAACAATCCAAACGCAGCAACAATCTAAACGCAGCAACAATCTAAACGCAGCAACAATCTAAACACAGGAACAATCTAAACGCAGCAACAATCTAAACGCAGGAACAATCTAAACGCAGGAACAATCTAAATGCAGGAACAAATTAAACGCAGGAACAATCTAAATGCAGGAACAAATTAAACGCAGGAACAATCTAAATGCAGGAACAATCTAAACGCAGGAACAATCTAAATGCAGGAACAAATTTAACGCAGCAACAATCTATACGCGGGAACAATCTAAACGCAGCAACAATCTATACGCGGGAACAATCTAAACGCAGCAACAATCTATACGCGGGAACAATCTAAAAACAGCAACAATCTAAATACAGCAACAATCTAAACGCAGCAACAATCTAAACGCATGAACAATCTAAACGCAGCAACAATCTAAACACAGGAACAATCTAAACGCAGCAACAATCTAAACACAGGAACAATCTAAACACAGCAACAATCTAAACGCAGGAACAATCTAAACGCAGCAACAATCTAAACGCAGCAACAATCTAAATGCAGGAACAATCTAAACGCAGCAACAATCCAAACGCAGCAACAATCTAAACGCAGCAACAATCTAAACGCAGCAACAATCTAAACACAGGAACAATCTAAACGCAGCAACAATCTAAACGCAGGAACAATCTAAACGCAGGAACAATCTAAATGCAGGAACAAATTAAACGCAGGAACAATCTAAATGCAGGAACAAATTAAACGCAGGAACAATCTAAATGCAGGAACAATCTAAACGCAGGAACAATCTAAATGCAGGAACAAATTTAACGCAGCAACAATCTAAACGCAGGAACAATCTAAACGCAGCAACAATCTAAACGCAGCAACAATCTAAACGCAGGAACAATCTAAACGCAGCAACAATCTAAACACAGGAACAATCTAAACGCAGGAACAATCTAAACGCAGCAACAATCTAAACGCAGCAACAATCTAAACGCAGGAACAATCTAAATGCAGCAACAATCTAAACGCAGCAACAATCCAAACGCAGCAACAATCTAAACGCAGCAACAATCCAAACGCAGCAACAATCTAAACGCAGCAACAATCCAAACGCAGCAACAATCTAAACGCAGCAACAATCTAAACGCAGCAACAATCTAAACGCAGCAACAATCTAAACGCAGCAACAATCTAAACACATCAACCATCTAAACGCAGCAAAAATCTAAACGCAGGAACAATCTAAACACAGGAACAATCTAAATGCAGGAACAAATTTAACGCAGCAACAATCTAAACACAGCAACAATCTAAACACAGGAACAATCTAAACGCAGCAACAATCTAAACACAGCAACAATCTAAACACAGGAACAATCTAAACACAGCAACAATCTAAACGCAGGAACAATCTAAACGCAGCAACAATCTAAACGCAGGAACAATCTAAACGCAGGAACAATCTAAACACAGGAACAATCTAAATGCAGGAACAAATTTAACGCAGCAACAATCTAAACACAGCAACAATCTAAACACAGGAACAATCTAAACGCAGCAACAATCTAAACACAGGAACAATCCAAACGCAGCAAAAATCTAAACACAGGAACAATCTAAATGCAGCAACAATCTAAACGCAGCAACAATCTAAACGCAGCAACAATCTAAACGCAGCAACAATCTAAATACAGCAACAATCTAAACGCAGGAACAATCTAAACGCAGGAACAATCTAAACGCAGAAACAATCTAAACGCAGCAACAATCTAAACGCAGCAACAATCCAAACGCAGCAACAATCCAAACGCAGCAACAATCTAAACGCAGCAACAATCTAAACGCAGCAAAAATCTAAACGCAGGAACAATATAAACGCAGCAACAATCCAAACACAGCAACAATCTAAACGCAGGAACAATCTAAACGCAGCAACAATCCAAACGCAGCAACAATCTAAACGCAGGAACAATCTAAACGCAGCAACAATCTAAACGCAGCAACAATCTAAGCACATCAACCATCTAAACGCAGCAACAATCTAAACACAGGAACAATCTAAACGCAGCAACAATCTAAACACAGGAACAATCTAAACGCAGCAACAATCTAAACACAGGAACAATCTAAACGCAGCAACAATCTAAACACACGAACAATCTAAACGCAGCAACAATCTAAACACAGGAACAATCTAAACACAGCAACAATCTAAACGCAGGAACAATCTAAACACAGGAACAATCTAAACGCAGGAACAATCTAAACGCAGGAACAATCTAAACGCAGCAACAATCTAAACGCAGGAACAATCTAAACGCAGCAACAATCTAAACGCAGCAACAATCTAAACGCAGGAACAATCTAAACGCAGCAACAATCTAAACACAGGAATAATCTAAACGCAGCAACAATCTAAACGCAGCAACAATCTAAACGCAAACACAATCTAAACACAGGAACAATCTAAACGCAGCAACAATCTAAACGCAGCAACAATCTAAACGCAGGAACAATATAAACGCAGGAACAATCTAAACGCAGCAACAATCTAAACGCTGGAACAATCTAAACGCAGCAACAATCTAAACGCAGCAACAATCTAAACACATCAACAATCTAAACGCAGCAACAATCTAAACGGAGCAACAATCTAAACGCAGCAACAATCTAAACGCAGCAACAATCTAAACGGAGCAACAATCTAAACGGAGCAACAATCTAAACGCAGCAACTATCTAAACACAGCAACAATCCAAACACAGTTACAATCTAAACGCAGAAACAATCTAAATACAGCAACAATCTAAATGCAGCAACAATCCAAACACATCAACAATCTAAACGCAGCAACAATCTAAACGCAGCAACAATCCAAACACAGTTACAATCTAAACACAGCAACAATCTAAACGCAGCAACAATCCAAACACATCAACAATCTAAACACAGGAACAATCTAAATGCAGGAACAAATTTAACGCAGCAACAATCTAAACACAGCAACAATCTAAACACAAAAACAATCTAAACGCAGCAACAATCTAAACACAGGAACAATCTAAACGCAGCAAAAATCTAAACACAGGAACAATCTAAACACAGGAACAATCTAAACGCAGCAACAATCTAAACGCAGGAACAATCTAAACGCAGCAACAATCTAAACACAGGAACAATCTAAACTCAGCAAAAATCTAAACACAGGAACAATCTAAACACAGGAACAATCTAAACGCAGCAACAATCTAAACACAGGAACAATCTAAACGTAGCAACAATCGAAACGCAGCAACAATCTAAACGCAGGAACAATCTAAACGCAGCAACAATCTAAACGCAGGAACAATCTAAACGCATCAACAATCTAAACGCAGCAACAATCTAAACACAGCAACAATCGAAACACAGAAACAATCTAAACGCTGCAACAATCTAAACACAGGAACAATCTAAACACAGCAAAATCTAAACACAGGAACAATCTAAACACAGGAACAATCTAAACGCAGCAACAATCTAAACGCAGGAACAATCTAAACGCAGCAACAATCTAAACACAGGAACAATCTAAACGCAGCAAAAATCTAAACACAGGAACAATCTAAACACAGGAACAATCTAAACGCAGCAACAATCTAAACGCAGCAAAAATCTAAACGCAGGAACAATCTAAACGCAGCAACAATCCAAACACAGCAACAATCTAAACGCAGGAACAATCTAAACGCAGCAACAATCCAAACGCAGCAACAATCTAAACGCAGGAACAATCTAAACGCAGCAACAATCTAAACGCAGCAACAATCTAAACACATCAACCATCTAAACGCAGCAACAATCTAAACACAGGAACAATCTAAACGCAGCAACAATCTAAACACAGGAACAATCTAAACGCAGCAACAATCTAAACACAGGAACAATCTAAACGCAGCAACAATCTAAACACACGAACAATCTAAACGCAGCAACAATCTAAACACAGGAACAATCTAAACACAGCAACAATCTAAACGCAGCAACAATCTAAACGCAGGAACAATCTAAACGCTGCAACAATCTAAACGCAGGAACAATCTAAACGCAGCAACAATCTAAACGCAGGAAAAATCTAAACGCAGCAACAATCTAAACGCAGCAACAATCTAAACGCAGGAACAATCTAAACGCAGCAACAATCTAAACACAGGAATAATCTAAACGCAGCAACAATCTAAACGCAGCAACAATCTAAACGCAGCAACAATCTAAACACAGCAACAATCTAAACGCAGCAACAATCCAAACGCAGCAACAATCTAAACGCAGGAACAATATAAACGCAGGAACAATCCAAACGCAGCAACAATCTAAACGCAGGAACAATCTAAATGCAGCAACAATCTAAACGCAGCAACAATCTAAACACATCAACAATCTAAACGCAGCAACAATCTAAACACAGGAACAATCTAAACGCAGCAAAAATCTAAACACAGGAACAATCTAAACGCAGCAACAATCTAAACGGAGCAACAATCTAAACACAGCAACAATCTAAACGCAGCAACAATCTAAACACATCAACAATCTAAACGGAGCAACAATCTAAACGCAGCAACAATCTAAACGCAGCAACAATCTAAATACAGCAACAATCTAAACGGAGCAACAATCTAAACGCAGCAACTATCTAAACACAGCAACAATCCAAACACAGTTACAATCTAAACGCAGAAACAATCTAAACACAGCAACAATCTAAATACAGCAACAATCCAAACACATCAACAATCTAAACGCAGCAACAATCTAAACACAGCAACAATCCAAACACATCAACAATCTAAACGCAGCAACAATCTAAACGCAGCAACAATCCAAACACAGTTACAATCTAAACACAGCAACAATCTAAACGCAGCAACAATCCAAACACAGTTACAATCTAAACACAGCAACAATCTAAACGCAGCAACAATCCAAACACAGTTACAATCTAAACACAGCAACAATCTAAAAGCAGCAACAATCCAAACACAGTTACAATCTAAACACAGTTACAATCTAAACGCAGAAACAATCTAAATACAGCAACAATCTAAATGCAGCAACAATCCAAACACATCAACAATCTAAACGCAGCAACAATCTAAACGCAGCAACAATCCAAACACAGCAACAATCTAAACACAGCAACAATCTAAACACAAAAACAATCTAAACGCAGCAACAATCTAAACACAGCAACAATCTAAACACAGCAACAATCTAAACACAAAAAAAATCTAAACGCAGCAACAATCTAAACACAGGAACAATCTAAACGCAGCAAAAATCTAAACACAGGAACAATCTAAACACAGGAACAATCTAAACGCAGCAACAATCTAAACGCAGGAACAATCTAAACGCAGCAACAATCTAAACACAGGAACAATCTAAACGCAGCAAAAATCTAAACACAGGAACAATCTAAACGCAGCAAAAATCTAAACACAGGAACAATCTAAACACAGGAACAATCTAAACGCAGCAACAATCTAAACACAGGAACAATCTAAACGCAGCAACAATCTAAACGCAGCAACAATCTAAACACAGGAACAATCTAAACGCAGCAACAATCTAAACGCAGGAACAATCTAAACGCATCAACAATCAAAACGCAGCAACAATCTAAACACAGCAACAATCGAAACACAGAAACAATCTAAACGCTGCAACAATCTAAACACAGGAACAATCTAAACGCAGCAAAAATCTAAACACAGGAACAATCTAAACACAGGAACAATCTAAACGCAGCAACAATCTAAACGCAGGAACAATCTAAACACAGGAACAATCTAAACGCAGCAAAAATCTAAACACAGGAACAATCTAAACACAGGAACAATCTAAACACAGGAACAATCTAAACGCAGCAACAATCTAAACGCAGCAACAATCTAAACGCAGGAACAATCTAAACGCAGGAACAATCTATACGCAGGAACAATCTAAACGCAGGAACAATCTAAACGCAGCAACAATCTAAACGCAGCAACAATCCAAACACAGGAACAACCTAAACGCAGCAACAATCTAAACGCAGCAACAATCTAAACGCAGCAACAATCTAAACGCAGGAACAATATAAACCGGGAACAATCTAAACGCAGCAACAATCTAAACGCAGGAACAATCTAAACGCAGCAACAATCTAAACGGAGCAACAATCTAAACACATCAACAATCTAAACACATCAACAATCTAAACGCAGCAACAATCTAAACGGAGCAACAATCTAAACGCAGCAACAATCTAAATGCAGCAACAATCTAAACACATCAACAATCTAAATGCAGCAAAATACTAAACGGAGCAACAATCTAAACGCAGCAACAATCCAAACACAGTTACAATCTAAACACAGCAACAATCTAAACGCAGCAACAATCTAAATACAGCAACAATCTAAACGGAGAAACAATCTAAACACAGCAACAATCTAAACGCAGCAACAATCTAAACGCAGCAACAATCTAAACGCAGCAACAATCTAAACGCAGGAACAATATAAACCGGGAACAATCTAAACGCAGCAACAATCTAAACGCAGGAACAATCTAAACGCAGCAACAATCTAAACGCAGCAACAATCTAAACACATCAACAATCTAAACACATCAACAATCTAAACGCAGCAACAATCTAAACGGAGCAACAATCTAAACGCAGCAACAATCTAAACGCAGCAACAATCTAAACACATCAACAATCTAAACGCAGCAAAATACTAAACGGAGCAACAATCTAAACGCAGCAACAATCCAAACACAGTTACAATCTAAACACAGCAACAATCTAAACGCAGCAACAATCTAAATACAGCAACAATCTAAACGGAGAAACAATCTAAACGCAGCAAATATCTAAGCGCAGCAACAATCCAAACACAGTTACAATCTAAACGCAGAAACAATCTAAATACAGCAACAATCTAAATGCAGCAACAATCCAAACACATCAACAATCTAAACGCAGCAACAATCTTAACGCAGCAACAATCGAAACACAGTTACAATCTAAACACAGCAACAATCCAAACACATCAACAATCTTAACACAGGAACAATCTAAAGGCAGGAACAATCTAAACGCAGCAACAATCTAAACACAGGAACAATCTAAACGCAGCAACAATCTAAACGCAGGAACAATCTAAACACAGGAACAATCTAAACACAGGAACAATCTAAACACAGGAACAATCTAAATGCAGCAACAATCCAAACACATCAACAATCTTAACACAGGAACAATCTAAAGGCAGGAACAATCTAAACGCAGCAACAATCTAAACACAGGAACAATCTAAACGCAGCAACAATCTAAATGCAGCAACAATCCAAACACATCAACAATCTTAACACAGGAACAATCTAAAGGCAGGAACAATCTAAACGCAGCAACAATCTAAACACAGGAACAATCTAAACGCAGCAACAATCTAAACGCAGCAACAATCTAAACACAGGAACAATCTAAACACAGGAACAATCTAAACACAGCAACAATCTAAACACAGCAACAATCTAAACGCAGCAACAATCTAAACGCAGCAACAATCTAAACGCAGGAACAATCTATACGCAGGAACAATCTAAACGCAGGAACAATCTAAACGCAGCAACAATCTAAACGCAGCAACAATCTAAACCCAGGAACAATCTAAACGCAGCAACAATCTAAAAACAGCAACAATCTAAACGCAGCAACAATCTAAACGCAGCAACAATCTAAACGCAGCAACAATCTAAACGCAGCAACAATCTAAACGCAGCAACAATCTAAACGCAGCAACAATCTAAACGCAGCAACAATCTAAACGCAGCAACAATCTAAACGCAGGAACAATCTAAACGCAGCAACAATCTAAACGCAGCAACAATCTAAACGCAGCAACAATCTAAAAACAGCAACAATCTAAACGCAGCAACAATCTAAACGCAGCAACAATCTAAACGCAGCAACAATCTAAACGCAGCAACAATCTAAACACAGGAACAATCTAAACGCAGCAACAATCTAAACGCAGCAACAATCTAAACCCAGGAACAATCTAAACGCAGCAACAATCTAAAAACAGCAACAATCTAAACGCAGCAACAATCTAAACGCAGCAACAATCTAAACGCAGGAACAATCTAAACGCAGCAACAATCTAAACGCAGCAACAATCTAAACGCAGGAACAATCTATACGCAGGAACAATCTAAACGCAGCAACAATCTAAAAACAGCAACAATCTAAACGCAGCAACAATCTAAACGCAGCAACAATCTAAACGCAGCAACAATCTAAACGCAGGAACAATCTAAACGCAGGAACAATCTATACGCAGGAACAATCTAAACGCAGGAACAATCTAAACGCAGCAACAATCTAAACGCAGCAACAATCCAAACACAGGAACAACCTAAACGCAGCAACAATCTAAACGCAGCAACAATCTAAACGCAGCAACAATCTAAACGCAGGAACAATATAAACCGGGAACAATCTAAACGCAGCAACAATCTAAACGCAGGAACAATCTAAACGCAGCAACAATCTAAACGGAGCAACAATCTAAACACATCAACAATCTAAACACATCAACAATCTAAACGCAGCAACAATCTAAACGGAGCAACAATCTAAACGCAGCAACAATCTAAATGCAGCAACAATCTAAACACATCAACAATCTAAATGCAGCAAAATACTAAACGGAGCAACAATCTAAACGCAGCAACAATCCAAACACAGTTACAATCTAAACACAGCAACAATCTAAACGCAGCAACAATCTAAATACAGCAACAATCTAAACGGAGAAACAATCTAAACACAGCAACAATCTAAACGCAGCAACAATCTAAACGCAGCAACAATCTAAACGCAGCAACAATCTAAACGCAGGAACAATATAAACCGGGAACAATCTAAACGCAGCAACAATCTAAACGCAGGAACAATCTAAACGCAGCAACAATCTAAACGCAGCAACAATCTAAACACATCAACAATCTAAACACATCAACAATCTAAACGCAGCAACAATCTAAACGGAGCAACAATCTAAACGCAGCAACAATCTAAACGCAGCAACAATCTAAACACATCAACAATCTAAACGCAGCAAAATACTAAACGGAGCAACAATCTAAACGCAGCAACAATCCAAACACAGTTACAATCTAAACACAGCAACAATCTAAACGCAGCAACAATCTAAATACAGCAACAATCTAAACGGAGAAACAATCTAAACGCAGCAAATATCTAAGCGCAGCAACAATCCAAACACAGTTACAATCTAAACGCAGAAACAATCTAAATACAGCAACAATCTAAATGCAGCAACAATCCAAACACATCAACAATCTAAACGCAGCAACAATCTTAACGCAGCAACAATCGAAACACAGTTACAATCTAAACACAGCAACAATCCAAACACATCAACAATCTTAACACAGGAACAATCTAAAGGCAGGAACAATCTAAACGCAGCAACAATCTAAACACAGGAACAATCTAAACGCAGCAACAATCTAAACGCAGGAACAATCTAAACACAGGAACAATCTAAACACAGGAACAATCTAAACACAGGAACAATCTAAATGCAGCAACAATCCAAACACATCAACAATCTTAACACAGGAACAATCTAAAGGCAGCAACAATCTAAACGCAGCAACAATCTAAACACAGGAACAATCTAAACGCAGCAACAATCTAAATGCAGCAACAATCCAAACACATCAACAATCTTAACACAGGAACAATCTAAAGGCAGGAACAATCTAAACGCAGCAACAATCTAAACACAGGAACAATCTAAACGCAGCAACAATCTAAACGCAGCAACAATCTAAACACAGGAACAATCTAAACACAGGAACAATCTAAACACAGCAACAATCTAAACACAGCAACAATCTAAACGCAGCAACAATCTAAACGCAGCAACAATCTAAACGCAGGAACAATCTATACGCAGGAACAATCTAAACGCAGGAACAATCTAAACGCAGCAACAATCTAAACGCAGCAACAATCTAAACCCAGGAACAATCTAAACGCAGCAACAATCTAAAAACAGCAACAATCTAAACGCAGCAACAATCTAAACGCAGCAACAATCTAAACGCAGCAACAATCTAAACGCAGCAACAATCTAAACGCAGCAACAATCTAAACGCAGCAACAATCTAAACGCAGCAACAATCTAAACGCAGCAACAATCTAAACGCAGCAACAATCTAAACGCAGCAACAATCTAAAAACAGCAACAATCTAAACGCAGCAACAATCTAAACGCAGCAACAATCTAAACGCAGCAACAATCTAAACGCAGCAACAATCTAAACACAGGAACAATCTAAACGCAGCAACAATCTAAACGCAGCAACAATCTAAACCCAGGAACAATCTAAACGCAGCAACAATCTAAAAACAGCAACAATCTAAACGCAGCAACAATCTAAACGCAGCAACAATCTAAACGCAGGAACAATCTAAACGCAGCAACAATCTAAACGCAGCAACAATCTAAACGCAGGAACAATCTATACGCAGGAACAATCTAAACGCAGCAACAATCTAAAAACAGCAACAATCTAAACGCAGCAACAATCTAAACGCAGCAACAATCTAAACGCAGCAACAATCTAAACGCAGGAACAATCTAAACGCAGGAACAATCTAAACGCAGGAACAATCTAAACGCAGCAACAATCTGAAAACAGCAACAATCTAAACACAGCAACAATCTAAACGCAGCAACAATCTAAACACAGCAACAATCTAAACGCAGCAACAATCTGAAAACAGCAACAATCTAAACACAGCAACAATCTAAACACAGGAACAATCTAAACACAGGAACAATCTAAACACAGCAACAATCTAAACACAGCAACAATCTAAACGCAGCAACAATCTAAACGCAGCAACAATCTAAACGCAGGAACAATCTATACGCAGGAACAATCTAAACGCAGGAACAATCTAAACGCAGCAACACTCTAAACGCAGCAACAATCTAAACCCAGGAACAATCTAAACGCAGCAACAATCTAAAAACAGCAACAATCTAAACGCAGCAACAATCTAAACGCAGCAACAATCTAAACGCAGCAACAATCTAAACGCAGCAACAATCTAAACGCAGCAACAATCTAAACGCAGCAACAATCTAAACGCAGCAACAATCTAAACGCAGCAACAATCTAAACGCAGGAACAATCTAAACGCAGCAACAATCTAAACGCAGCAACAATCTAAACGCAGCAACAATCTAAAAACAGCAACAATCTAAACGCAGCAACAATCTAAACGCAGCAACAATCTAAACGCAGCAACAATCTAAACGCAGCAACAATCTAAACACAGGAACAATCTAAACGCAGCAACAATCTAAACGCAGCAACAATCTAAACCCAGGAACAATCTAAACGCAGCAACAATCTAAAAACAGCAACAATCTAAACGCAGCAACAATCTAAACGCAGCAACAATCTAAACGCAGGAACAATCTAAACGCAGCAACAATCTAAACGCAGCAACAATCTAAACGCAGGAACAATCTATACGCAGGAACAATCTAAACGCAGGAACAATCTAAACGCAGCAACAATCTGAAAACAGCAACAATCTAAACACAGCAACAATCTAAACGCAGCAACAATCTAAACACAGCAACAATCTAACCGCAGCAACAATCTAAAAACAGCAACAATCTAAACGCAGCAACAATCTAAGGCTCTCCTGCTGATGGAAGCTGACGGCAGCATATGAAGCCGCAGAAGGAAACAGAATTAAGAGACGAGCGTAGAACACGAGTTATGACTTTTATCAACCAGGTTTCCTCTCGTCCTTCCAGTGTTGAAGTAAAAACTGCTGCGTCGGCAGAATTCTAACATATGAGCAAACATTACTGGCTACGTTTACAAAAGTCTTGATGTTCCTCATGTTCGACAGTATCTTCATGAGCTCGAAACTAACCTTCACTTCACTTGAGAGAGTATTTCTGGAAAAAGAAGAACATTTAATACATTTAATACAGAAAATTATTCTTTTTTTCTTTTAATAAAGTCGCATGTTTTGGTACAAATTTTTTTTTTTCATGTTCAAAGAAAATTAAATGATATAATAAAACATAACAGTTATGTTTACATAATTAAAATATATATATATATTTTTAGAATTATCTTAATGAAAATATCGATACTGTGATATATCAAAATATATTTCTATGTACTGCATACTGTACCAACATTAGACAACTCTGTATCCATTTTTAAAACAGAAGAAAAGTTAAAATTTGTATGTTTTACTGCAGTTTTTCAGTTCAATAAGGTGTTTAAAATAAACTCATTCGATTTTTATTTTATTTTATTAACATTAACATGTAGATATTCTTAGCGTTTGTTCATTTTAGGGTTGCTACTTAAACTTCCAGCCACTAGATGGCAGCAGGCATTACATCCTGAGCATTGAAATCCTGGCCATGACTGAGGACGAGAGGATACAGTGATGACTGAGGACTAGAGGATACAGGGATGACTGAGGACTAGAGGATACAGGGATGACTGAGGACTAGAGGATACAGTGATGACTGAGGACGAGAGGATACAGTGGTGACTGAGGACGAGAGGATACAGGGATGAATGAGGATGAGAGGAGACAGTGATGACTGAGGACAAGAGGATACAGTGATGACTGAGGACGAGAGCATACAGGGATGACTGAGGACGAGTGGATACAGTGATGACTGAGGACAAGAGGATACAGTGATGACTGAGGACGAGAGGATACAGTGATGACTGAGGACAAGAGGATACAGTGATGACTGAGGACAAGAGGATACAGTGATGACTGAGGACGAGAGGATACAGGGATGACTGAGGACGAGTGGATACAGTGATGACTGAGGACGAGAGGATACAGTGATGACTGAGGACGAGAGGATACAGTGATGACTGAGGACGAGAGGATACAGTGATGACTGAGGACGAGAGGATACAGTGATGACTGAGGACGAGAGGATACAGTGATGACTGAGGACAAGAGGAGACAGTGATGACTGAGGACAAGAGGAGACAGTGATGACTGAGGACAAGAGGATACAATGATGACTGAGGACGAGAGGATACAATGATGACTGAGGATGAGAGGATACAGTGATGATTGGTGTTTGGATATATTTTGGTTTAAAAAAAACAAAAGCAGTTACGACTTCGTCAAGAGTCATGTGGTCTGTAAATACTACAACATCAGGGTCAAGTACTCAACAATATTACAAGCATATCCTTGTTACTACAGTATTACTGTAAATTGTATCGTTGTATCCTGATGGTATCAACAGGTTCTTGATGATACACAAACTCTACTATTCTTACTGCAAGGTGGTCATGATTTTATAGTCGTACGTTTGTTTGCTTTTTCTGTGAAAATTCCATTAATAATGAAAATTATTGTATTTATTTGTGTGACATGAGCTCCTTGGTGGAGGTATGTGTCATCTCGGTGCTTTCTAGTTAACTTTTAACGTATTCTTTTTTGACACAGAACTTCCCAGTTTTGGGTGAGTCTAATATATTAATTAAAAATAATACAAAAATTTGACCAGCGTGAATCTTATCTTTTTTGTTCTCCTCTCGTCACGGAACCATCGCGCCGAGAACAAAGAGTGAAAGTCTAAATCCCGGGCGGTCGCAGGAAGACCCAGGGGGCGCTGTGGTACCGGAGCCGCCGCTTCTTTTGCATCAGCGTTGCGTGACCGTGACGGACGAGGAGAGGCTCTAATGAGCGCTTAACGTGTTTCATCACGGCGCTTTGAAAGTTTCCGGCGCCGCCGTCATCACTCCGGGGACCAGAAGCATCTCCTTGACCGCGAGTCTGCGAACCTTTGTGTCAGGAGTCCGAGATCAGATGTGAGGTCCTGCTGAGGCGGCGGGTTTGAGACGCGCTAGCATGAGACGCAGCAGATCTCGCTGTTTCACGACATGAGCAACGAAATGTCAGATTACGACGTAAATACCTGGAGATAAACGTGAAAATATTGATCTTTTGACTTTAATTCTTTAATTTCAGCGTCAATCACTGACTTCTCTGTAAAAACTTCATGTTTTAAGGTGTTTCGCCTCACAGCGAGAAGGTTGCTGGTTCAATTCCAGGCCGAGGCAACTCGTGACCTTTCTGTGTGTAGTTAGTATGTTCTCCTCGTGTTGTGTGGGTTTACTCCGGACACTCCGGTTTCCTCCCACAGTCCAAAAACATACAGAGGTTGATTGAGAACTTGGGAGAAATTATCCGTAGGTATGAGTGTGTGTGTGAATGGTTGTATATATATGAGTGTGTGTGTGAATGGTTGTCTGTCTTTGTGTGTCCTGAGACAGACTGGCATCCTGTCCAGGGTGTCCCCTGCCTCTCACCCTATGAAGCTGGGATAGACTCCTGTCTCCCCACAACCACCATAAGGGATAAAGCGCTAGAAAATGAATGAATAAATGAACTTCAAATGCTGAGAATTTTATTTAAATATGTTTTTATTTTCTTGAATACTTTTCTTTGGAATAATTGAATTTGAATTTGTTTGTTTTTTTTAAATAGTTTGTACATTTAACAAGTTTAACATTAGACAACTCTGTATCCATTTTTAAAACAGAAGAAAAGTTAAAATTTGTATGTTTTACTGCAGTTTTTCAGTTCAATAAGGTGTTTAAAATAAACTCATTCGATTTTTATTTTATTAACATTAACATGTAGATATTCTTAGCGTTTGTTCATTTTAGTGTTGCTACTTAAACTTCCAGCCGCTAGATGGCAGCAGGCATTACATCCTGAGCATTGAAATCCTGGCCATGACTGAGGACGAGAGGATACAGTGATGACTGAGGTACAGTTTGATTTTCTAACTCCGTTAGTTCAAAAATACATTTTCCAAATTCAATATTTTTTCATTTGTAGCTTTTAAAATTCAATGTAAAAAGATCCAACATTCAGCCAATCACAGGACACGCAGGCGATCACATGACAACTTGATTTTGAGTGTTAAAAAAAGCAGTTCAAAGCTTAAATTAAAAACTACCTTAAAAACACATTCCATATTGCCATGAATTTAATATACTTCAATAGTTTTTTTTAATCTTTTCCTTCATTTTGTTTGAATCTTTCTTACTTTTTAAAACATTTAACAAGATCATCTTCTGTAACTTTGAGTTTTTTTCTCTAAAATAAATCTTAAAAACGAGGAAAGATATTTTCCATGAATCTCGTTGAAATGTTTTCTATTATTACTTAGAAAACATTTATTTGTTGATTTGTTTTAAAACAACTACTGATGATTTATAGTAGAAATGTTTTGTCACTTTATTAATTAATCTGGAAATAGTTTTTGTAGTTTTTGCAAAAGTATTTTAGCTTCAGTTTCCAGGTGTGTCTCGTGGTTCTTCAGAAACGCTACTAGATGTTCGAGCCTCCATGTTTGTCTTGGTTGTGTGCAGACGTGACGCGTCGCTCGGACACGTTGAGGAAACAAGTGCCTGTCAGGCGCCGTTATTGATGACTCACTCGTTGTTGGCTCTAATCCTGCGCGTCGACCTTCACGGCGTCTCAGGTGTTTTTCTGGAGGTCGCGGCGCGCGGAGGTCGCGGCGCGCGGAGGTCGCGGCGCGCTTCTGCATGTGGACCACGTAGCGCCGTCGTCGAGGCATTAACCCTAAACCGTCGCCGTGCTGTCGCAGCTAAAAACCCGCGGTCGGTGTCATTGACGAGCGGCTTCGGCGACTAATCAGTTCACGAGATGATTTACGAGGCGCTCGCCAGTGAATGGCGGCGCAGGCGTGTGTGAAGTCTGTTTGCATGTGACAGGAAACACAATCGTAACTTCACAGACCACCTGGAAGGTCATTCCTGCGACTGCGAAGTACCGTTCTTGGGAAAGTTGCAGGTTCTGTTTGAGCGTCCGCCGACCCCCCCCTCGATATCGTACATATGTACCTCGGCACCGACAACTACATGACTTTGGCGGATCTTTGTCTCCTTCTGGAACCATGGCCACAACTTTACGTTTACTTCCTGTCTTTCATATGCCTTCGTGAGGCGATGTTTATCTTCACGACTCTACGCTACTGTCCTGTAAACCTCTGGGTTTCCAGTTCCTGAAACAGTATTCAGGGATTTTAGTAAGTTAGAAACGGCACAGTTGAAGTTGTCTTTGGGAGTCACTGGAAAGTATCCGATCAGAAATTAGTACCGTATTTTCCGGACTATAAGTGGCTCCGGAGCACAAGTCGCTCCAGACATAAAATGCATAATAAAGAAGTAAAAACATATATAAGTCGCACTGGAGTATAAGTCACATTTTTGGGGGAAATTAATTTGATAAAATCCAAGAACAGACATGTGATCTTGAAAGACAATTAAAATAAAACTAGAGGCAACAACAGAATAATGTTACGTTACATGAAGTGAGAACCTGGTATGTTAACATAACATATGAAGAGTTATTCAGAGAACTATAGCATAAATAACATGCTAACAGAAGATGCGGCGCTTCCTCTTCTACGTGGAAATGATCAACACAGGCCTAGAGCGCCCTCTTGTGGTTTAGTGTGAGAATAACATGTGAAATGATATACCGATAATAATGTGGTAATAATTTCATACATAAGTCGCTCCAGAGTATAAGTCGTACCCCCGGAAAAACTATGAAAAAAACTCTGACTTATAGTCCGAAAGATACGGTAGATACGAAGTACAGTTTATGTTGAGAAGGTTGATAAAGGTTTAGCTGTTTTGGATCCGTGGAGACCTAAGATGGTGGCATCACTGGTCTTCACTGAACCAATGTTTTGAAGCCGCCGGTGCTCACACCCATCTGGGAAATACACTCTTCCAATGTGGACTAAATTCTGTCAAGAGGTGGCGCTCACGCCGCCTGATTTATACTTTTTCGATGCAACCACGCCGCTTATTATAAAATTAAGAAATAAATGTCACCTCCGACATCCGAATGTCTTAGAACTGCTCTACAAAAATGATTTTCAATGCAGTAAAGTCTGTTTTTTTTAAACTACTGGTCTTTGGACTCACAGCCTCAAGTGGTCACTAAATGGACTTCGACTTTTTCCACTTTTTGCAATGGTTTCACTGTCTAAAGCTGTATGACACAGAGGAATTCTGACGTGCTCTAGTAGAAGAACTCACATTTCTCGGATCCGGCTCGAGTTGGAACTACAACTACTTTGTGTTCTATTAGCGACAAACTTTCCACCCAGTGACACATGATGGAAAGTGCGACAGTTAAAGCTTCTAATCCATGCATTTGTTTCTTCTCGTCTGGACTATTGTAACAGTTTGTTTTCATGTCTAAACAAGAAGGATTGTCTCGCCTGCAGTTGATTCAGAACTCTGAGCTGCTCTAGTAGAAGAACTCACATTTCTCCTTCAAACTCTTCACTGGCTTCCAGTTTCTTTCAGGATCATTTTAAAATTCTGGTTCTTACTTTCACATCTATTCATGGTCAGACCTTCCATCAGTGATCTGATCCAGACTTACACCCCAGCTCGGGCTCTGAGGTCTGTGGATCAGAATCTACTGATGGTTCCTGAACTTCTGGACCAGAGGAGAGAAATCCTTCCAGACTGTTTGGAACCATCTCTGTGTTTGATGATCTACTGACTCCTTCAAGAAACATCTGTGTTTGATGATCTACTGACTCCTTCAAGAAACATCTGTGTTTGATGATCTTCTGACTCCTTCAAGAAACATCTGTGTTTGATGATCTTCTGACTCCTTCAAGAAACATCTGTGTTTGATGATCTACTGACTCCTTCAAGAAACATCTGTGTTTGATGATCTACTGACTCCTTCAAGAAACATCTGTGTTTGATGATCTACTGACTCCTTCAAGAAACATCTGTGTTTGATGATCTACTGACTCCTTCAAGAAACATCTGTGTTTGATGATCTACTGACTCCTTCAAGAAACATGTGTGTTTGATGATCTACTGACTCCTTCAAGAAACATCTGTGTTTGATGATCTACTGACTCCTTCAAGAAACATCTGTGTTTGATGATCTACTGACTCCTTTAAGAAACATCTGTGTTTGATGATCTACTGACTCCTTCAAGAAACATCTGTGTTTGATGATCTACTGACTCCTTCAAGAAACATGTGTGTTTGATGATCTACTGACTCCTTCAAGAAACATCTGTGTTTGATGATCTACTGACTCCTTCAAGAAACATCTGTGTTTGATGATCTACTGACTCCTTCAAGAAACATCTTAAGACGTTTTTATTTGTTCAGGTTTTTCCTTGATTTTCTGAGACTCTTGTGTTCGTCTCAGTATTATCTTGATCTTTAAAGTATATATTTTATTGAATATTGTTTTGATTGTTTAAGCGCTTTGTGACCCTGGTCTGTAAAGGGCTTTAAAAATATAAATTACTTACTTACAGTGTTGGACCGAGAATGTAAGAAAACTAGACGAGACAATAAGATTTGCGGATGCTGAGGCTCAAGTCAGTTTAAAAGCTTAAATGGTTTTTGTGAGATTCTTGTTGTGTACTCGGTTCTGGCAACGACTTGATCTGCTCCTGCGGGTCATACTGTAAATATTGCATAATCGTGTCCCTTAAGTTCTGAAAGCAAGTTTTTCGGACTGTGACCCTGGAGTTAATAATAATACTGCACAAGTTGAAGCCAGTTTTTTTTTTGTAGTCATAGCACAGCCCAGTGACACGCAGCAGCCAAATCTCCTGATACATTTGTACGCCACAATCAAGCCTCGGGCAGTGACGCCTGGCAGGGATTACGAGAGGGATTACGATATATTCACCCCGTCGGGATTCCCATCACATGCTGGATCAGAGCCGTGTCACAGGGGACCGGAGCGCAGCACTGCCCGCCGGGCCACCGATGTGACAGATTTCACAACGAGCCTCCGACACTCGGAGTCGGTCCGGCTCGACACCCTCCTCCGCCGAAGTCCCGAGGGCCCGGAGCAGAGCAATTAGAGGGTTTTTTGGGGGGGGGGATGAAGAGAGTTTGGTCGCCGCGGTCCGGTCCATTAGTGATGCAATGTTGCTCAGATTTGTTCAGAACTCTGGGATTTCGATCCCGTCGTAAATATAGACTTCCTGAATAATTAAAAATGTCACTTTCCGAACGGCTCAGGAACGAGGAGCAGGCGGTGGGACGGCAATAACGCGGACCCGAGGCAGATTAAAGTGCTGGTAACGTGGATCGTGAAGCAAACACAAGAAAGTAATGTCACGAGAGAGAAAAAAATGAAAATCCTCTTGTTCTCCATTTGTTGCATTAAACACTGAGCGCCATCTGTTGGGTTGGACGGCGGAACACAACAGCAGCGTGGTGGCAGATGCCTCCTAAGACGCAGCAGCCTGGACTCTGCTGCATGTTGCACGCTCTAAAAATACGACTGCGGGAGTCATTAGCGGCTTTTACGCTGCAGCCCAGATCAAGTCAAATTAGACGAACGTTGAAGGCAGTTTGGTTTTACTCGGGCGGGATTACCGAGTCGTATTAAGAATAAAAACGATGCTTTCCTTTGCTCTCAACACATCAACCCCCTCTGACCCGTCTTTCTCCCAACAGGCAGTAGGCGACTGAGATGGGCGTCCGCGTAGGCTGCTGGAGCGACTCCCCCTGGTGGCCGCCCCTGCTTCTTCTTCTGCTGCTCGGCGATGCCCCCTGCTGCACGGGCAGACCGTTCGGGGTCCCCGTGCCGACGGTGAACGTGGCCGTGGTGTTCAGCGGCGCCACCTACCAGTCGGAGATCAAAGGGCGGCTGAGTCGAGAGAACTTCATGGACCTGCCCCTGGAGGTGAACCCCATCACGGTGCTGGTCAACAACACCAACCCGCGGGCCCTGTTGACCCGGATCTGCGACACCTTGTCCACCAACCGCGTGCATGGCGTGGTGTTCGAGGACAACGTCGGGTCGGAGGCGGTGGCCCAGATCTTGGACTTCATCTCGACGCAGACGGCGGTCCCGATCGTGGGCATCAGCGGCGGGTCGGCCGTCGTCCTGCCGTACAAGGTCAGTCTCCCGACGTCATTTAAATGCTCATTTGCGACTTGAGTCTCTTTCCAGGACGATACGATCGGTCCGTCAGACACAACTGGAGGGAGATTAACGGGCGGCAGCATCAGTTACAGTCCGGCACTCCACCGTAAATCACACGTAATAGGATCAATGACGGCCCCGCAAATTCATATCTGAACCGAGTCGAGCCAAAAGCTTTTCATCAGCGCTCGCTGTCATCCTTGTTTGTAGTCGCTGTGATCTTCAGCGGTGGCAGCGCTCCAGAGACCGATCGCCGACGTTCCTTCACCGTGTTAGCGCTCGTGGAATCACAGCAGCTCGTCGCGCCGCAGACTTGTGTTCGCAGCTGTGTTTGCAGTTTACCGTGTCCCTGCCGTCGCACCTCCAACCTACACAAACCGCAGTGAGAATGTTTATTATTACCCCTGCCAAGGAGGTTATGTGAGCGTAGGTGGTACCCCTTCCATCTGTTAGCAAATTTACTCGATAAAAATAACCTGTATGACATTTTTTTAGGTTTTTATTAGATGATCACAATTTGGTGGTGTTTGGAACTACCATCTGGATCTGCAACCGTTATGAAGGGTTCTTCACTTCCTGTCCTCCTCGATCCTATTGTACAAGAGAACCTCAGAACTCTACTGTCCCATTTCGCTCATTGTTATTGGGCATATTTCAAAAGCTGAAAAAAGTTTGTGTTTGCTTGAGTCTAAAAGATGCAGCTTCACATTTTCAGAACCTTTTGTTTGTTCGTAAAATGCACATAAAATGCGTCAAAACTGGCTCCACCTTCACTTTCAGCTGCAGCTTTTCTGCCTGATCTTGTCAAACTTCCCAGAGATTTGTTTTTATTTCAGTAAACTGTGACTCACTCGGAGGAATCGTTCTTTCTTAATTTGACAACACACGGGGCTAAACACCGCGTAATGATTTTCAAACAAGCTAATTCCTCTTGTTTGAAACTCACAGCTTCATCTCATATTCTCTTTATTCTTTATTTTTTTTCTGCAAAACAACAATCAGTTCCAAGCACGCGGCGGCGAGAACGGGTCAATAACTCAAAAGGCTTGTTTGCATACGAACGGTACGTTCATAATTCATTAAGAGCATCATCTGTTCACACACTTTGCCGCGTTCGTCACTAAATCATGGGCTAATGACGGCGTCCTGCGACCGCGACTCGACGCGGAGATAACAAGTGTTTCGCTTCTTTATGGAGGTACGAGAAACGACGACGTGGAAACTCTCAAAACTTTTGTTTTCATACTTACTTGCCGAACGTCCTCTTCTCAACCGTTAGCTAAATGCTAAAGACCACATGGAGGTCCCTAATCCTGGGCTGAACTAATGAATTAATCAGATAAATAATTCACGTAAGTGGATTGCAAAGTGTTCCGGGACGGGAGCTGTCGACGTCCTGATGTGACTCTTGTTAGGCAGGAGTTTTTAAGGTCAGCTCGTTTACGCTGAATTGTTTAAAGTGTGTTTTTTCTTTTATCTTTGTGTCTGGTCATCTATCTTCGCTTGTAAAGGTCGAGTCGGTCGTTCTTGTTTGGTGTCAGGTTATCTTTCCAAAGTACAAAAACCACATTCATGGAGAAGTGCTCCAACAAAAACAGAGAGTCGTAGATTCCACATCATTGAAGCTAACACTGTTAGCCACCTGCCCAGCTAGCAATAATAGCATTTAATGATGTCCTTTACTTTACGTCACTCATTTTCTACTCACCCTCATGTCGACTCAGGGTTGGGATTATTTTCTTTTTAGGGTTATAGACAAAAATGTTTAATGTAGCGACTGGAGCTCAGTTGCCTTCATCTTCCTCCGAAAAGACGCTTAAAAACATCCAAATACCTCCGTACTGCTCGTCTGTAACTCTTGGAAAGAAGACACGACATGAGGAATTACTTTCTTTACTCTAATATGAATAAGTTTGTATTTTAGTTTTTGGCGGCCCCTGCTCTGCCAACAGCCTACAGACAAAGTGAGAATTCTGAGCTGCTCTAGTAGAAGAACTCACATTTCCCCGATCCAGTTTCTTTCCGGATCCATTTTAAAATTACTTTCAGAGCTAGTCATGGTCTGACTTTCCATCGGTGATTTACAAATAACTATTACTGTCTTGCAGTACTACAAAGTACTAAGGGTAAAAATCGTCCGCGTTTCCAGTCTGTTGACACCAAATTAAACTTTCCGGAACAATTCCTCGTGTCAATAGTGAGTAAGTAAGTAAGTAAAGTGAAGTAAAGTAAAGTAAAGGTTATTTGTAAAGATCTTTCTGGACTAGAGTCACAAAGAACCTTAACAATCATAAACAATACACAGTTAAAATATATACTTTTAAAGATCAAGACACATAAGACAAAAACAGGAGTCTCAGAAAAGCTCAAATAAAAGTTTCTTGAGAGGAGCAACAGTCTGGAAGGATTTCTCTCCTCTGGTCCTGAAGTTCAGGAACCATCAGTAGATTCTGATCCACAGACCTCAGAGCCCGAGCTGGGGTGTAAGTCTGGATCAGATCACTGATGGAAGGTCTGACCATGAATAGATCTGAAAGTAAGAACCAGAATTTTGAAATGATCCTGAAAGAAACTGGCAGCCAGTGAAGAGTTTGAAGGAGAAATGTGAGTTCTTCTACTAGAGCAGCCAGTGAAGAGTTTGAAGGAGAAATGTGAGTTCTTCTACTAGAGCGGCTCAGGATTCTGGCTGCAGAGTTTAGTATGAACTGCAGGCGAGATCCTTCTTGTTAAGACATGAAAACAAACTGTTACAATAGTGTAAACGACACAAACACATGGATTATAAGCTTTAACTCTCACACTTTCCATCATGTGTCAATGGGTTGAAAGTTTGTGTTGCTAAAAGAACACAAAGTAGTTTTAGGTCCAACAAGAGCCGAGCTAGCGATGACGTTGTTGACCATGTTTGGATGGTCTCTGCATTTTAGAGCTTCCACGGAGAGAAAATGATATTTGACTTCATATCGATCCGATCATTCCATTCTTCGTCTCTGGGATGTCACAACATCGCGAGCCCGGTCGTCACTCACTCTCTCGTTGTTTTGGGTTTTTTTTCCTCCTGCTCTCCGCGATAATCAGAGCGCAGCGTTGATTCATGGGACGCTGTCAGAGAGCGTCAACACGGTGATGGAGCTCCTTCATCCTGGCTGAGGGACGAGACGTCGGAGAGGACGCCGGCGCGAAATGAGCTGATGAACAGATTGAAGGGCGAGCCGTCACTCCGGAGACGCCGGGATCGTAGCGAGGGAACACCTCGACCTGGGTTTTCCACGACGACGTAGATTCTTCTACAGGAAATATATAGACTGGAACGTGAGCGGCAGTAAATCATCGTAGCACTGCGACCGCTTTATCTTCTGTGGTTGTATTTTGGTGTGTTTTCAGTGTCAGGCTAGGAACGAGGAAAACCCTGCGGCGTGATCCCACTAGGGCAGTAGAACGAGTGTTTGGGAATTCAGAATCTTTTGGAGTTGTTAGATTAAAAGGATTATATACTATACGTGTACGCCATACTTAAATTAATGCTAAAAGATAATCAAAATATAAAGTATAAATGAATCGCTTGATCTAAGAGCGCGAACGTTTGACTACACATTCATAATCAACATTCCACTCCAGACTGATTCACTGTTTCAAGACAAGCTTGGATCAGAATTAGATACGACACCAGTTATTTAAAACATCTGTTTATCTGCAAATCACACCTTAAATCATAGATCAAAGAACGAAGCAAGACACACCCGGGAAAGGGGGGCTAAAAGACGGAAAACCCCACCTGAGAACATTTGAATCATTAGATTACAAGAAAACAAATCAGGATGTCTCTCTACGGGGAATCGGGACACAGAGAACTTGAAAGAACCATTTGGCCGGAAAGGACGAACTCCTGTACCGGAAATTTGCCTTAAATATAGAGATGCTTCTACAGATCGGGGCCTTTTCTCCCGGGAATATTGACCTGTACAGTCGCCGGGAGAAAGTGCTTCCGGTCGATCGTAAAGCTTGTGTTTTGTTTGACTTGGAGCGACGAATAAACGACCTGTGACTCACTCTGGATTGTTCATCTCTCTCCACGGAGCGAAGCATAAGAACCGGGGCGGACTGACGTCATGTTGGAGCGACGGAACGGACTTCGTGTTTTGATCGTTTTAGAGATGAGTCCATTTTAAAAGATCTGAGAACGAGTGGAGACTTGTC
Source organism: Callionymus lyra (assembly GCF_982586985.1). NCBI lineage: Eukaryota > Metazoa > Chordata > Actinopteri > Syngnathiformes > Callionymidae > Callionymus > Callionymus lyra. The sequence continues at coordinate 1,886,921 of NC_141832.1, read as the reverse complement.
ACATCGACTTCTAGACTTATCTGAAATAGGAACGCTCAAATTTCTCCGCAAATCCTTCCCTTAATTCCTTACCGTCTTGTTGACCAGAGACGGACGAGGAAGCGAAGCATCTACTCGACGGTTCCCGGGCGCATCGAGCAGGTCCTGAGGGTCCGTCACCGCGGCGGCACCAGCACAGATCAATACCCGTAATCCCCCCCCCCCGCTGACACAACAGTTTGGAACGCTCCTGTTCTTCAAGCGCGGCACGCCGCAACCGCTCGCCGTCACATCCGTCACGGGGAACATTTACTGTTACCAACGAAGGACGTTGTTTGCTCCTTGACAGCGGAATCAGGAGGTTAAGGAGCGAAGTCGCCTTGACATTCATCTCGTGTTCTGCCGGCGAATAAACATCGGCGTCTTGTGAGGAAATCAGACGTTTTATATTCCGCTTCTGGCGCCCGGGAGGCGTCGCTGGAATCCAAACTATTAGTTTCCGAGGAAATTATGGTAATGATAGTCAGCTGGATCCCATTAACGTGACAAACTGCGTCGCTGAGAAAAAAGATGTTTGATATAAACACCGCTGATGCTTGTTTGGAGGGATTTCTGTGGTTTCCTCGCTGACCCCTCGACGACCTGCAAGTAGGTCAGTAGGCGGTCGAGGAAGGACGTTGTATGAAGCCTCAGGCTCGGGTTAAATTGACTTAAATTTCAGAAGCACTGTTTCTTTAGAGCGGCTTTAAGTCAAGACCTTCTCAGAGAGTCAAGTGCGTCTCAATTCTTAGTATGTAAATGTAGTGCTCCATACACACTAGATTGTCATTAAAACACCCACAAAACTAAGTATGGATCGATGGACACTTTCTACACTAAACGACCATCTTAGTGACGTTGACGTATATGTATATATATATTTATATATACATATACGTCTTCGCTGCTGATACCAGCGTAAATATTTCCCTAATATTTAGTTTCTCATATTTCTTGATCCAAACCAAATGTGCTGCCAGCAGGTGTTGCTAGTGTTCCTACAGCTGTTTGAAATCATGGTTAAATAGTAGTAGAAGAAGAAGCTGTCGCAGCATTTCCTGTTAGTGTGTAGCAGCAGAGTTTGATTTGAGACATACTATCTGTGGAGGATTAGTTACTAGTTAGTACGTACACTATCCTGATGATACTAACTTCTAGTATACTAAGAGAAGTATGTTTGAGACATACTATCTGTGGAGGATTAGTTACTAGTTAGTACGTACACTATCCTGATGATACTAACTTCTAGTATACTAAGAGAAGTATGTTTGAGACATACTATCTGTGAAGGATTAGTTACTAGTTAGTACGTACACTATCCTGATGATACTAACTTCTAGTATACTAAGAGAAGTATGTTTGAGACATACTATCTGTGGAGAATTAGTTACTAGTTAGTACGTACACTATCCTGATGATACTCACTTCTAGTATACTAAGAGAAGTATGTTTGAGACATACTATCTGTGGAGGATTAGTTACTAGTTAGTACGTACACTATCCTGATGATACTAACTTCTAGTATACTAAGAGAAGTATGTTTGAGACATACTATCTGTGGAGGATTAGTTACTAGTTAGTACGTACACTATCCTGATGCATACTAACTTCTAGTATACTAAGAGAAGTATGTTTGAGACATAGTATCTGTGGAGGATTAGTTACTAGTTAGTACGTACACTATCCTGATGATACTAACTTCTAGTATACTAAGAGAAGTATGTTTGAGACATACTATCTGTGGAGGATTAGTTACTAGTTAGTACGTACACTATCCTGATGATACTAACTTCTAGTATACTAAGAGAAGTATGTTTGAGACATACTATCTGTGGAGGATTAGTTACTAGTTAGTACGTACACTATCCTGATGATACTAACTTCTAGTATACTAAGAGAAGTATGTTTGAGACATACTATCTGTGGAGGATTAGTTACTAGTTAGTATGTACACTATCCTGATGATACTAACTTTAAGTGCAGTATGTAAGAGAAGTATGTTTGACACACATCACAGGACTTTAAACTTCATATTTCGGCTGAACTACTACTTCAAGGTTAAAGAAAAATATCTGACAGTTTACTCTTTTAACTTCCATTTTCTACTACATTCTTCTACATTTTCGACTAATGTTGGATTATTTTCAGAGTAATATGTTTCTTTTTAGAGTTATAGACAAAAATGTTTGTTCATTTTAATGTAGCGACTTGAGCTCAGTTGTCCTTTTCTTCATATTCGTCCGAAAAGACACTTAAAAACATCCAAATACCTCCAAACTGCTCGTCTGTGACTCTTGTGTTGAAGCCTCGACAGGAGAGATTGTTACGAAAAAAACTTGGTGTATTTCAAGTTTGTTTGAAGCTGAAGCTAAATCAAGCTTAAAATATTGACTGATTTAAGTTATTTCTAATGTCGAGGCTTCATTAAAAGATGTTAAAGTCGAGCAGTTTGGAAGTATTTGATGTTTTTAAGTGTATTTTTGGACGAAGATGAAGACGAAGACAACTGAGCTCCAGTCGCTACATTAAAATGAACAAACATTTTTGTCTAGAACTCTAAAAAGAACAGTTTATTCTGAAAATAATCGACATGAGGGCGAGTAGAAAATGAGTGAAGTTTGTTGAGTAGATCAACAAAGAATAAACAAACAAACACAAATATATCCTTTTATAACATTTAAATGATTGATAATTACATTTTAATATCATAAAGAAATCACACGTTTGTTACTTAAAAAAATTAAACTATTTTATTCAGCATTGAAGCAAAGAAAACTAATAAGTTATGTTTAGAACTTAAATAGTAATTAATAAATATTGTTTTTAAAGCTCAATATATCCCAGAATAGTGATTGATTTATTTATAATGCGAAGTGGAAATTATACTTTAATTGTCAGCATTAATTCGTTAATCTTTCAAAGATATAATGGAAAGAAATGAAATAAAGGGCGAGAACGTTTTACTTCAATAAGAAAGTTTTACAAATATGTGTTTAACGTCTAAATTATTGAAGATTAATTGATAAATTATGCACTTTCTGCCCATCAAGTCTGAGTTTACGGTAAAATCTTCTTCTTCACGACGACGTCACGGGTCACATGACGACATCACGGGTCACATGACCACATCACGGGTCACATGACGACGTCACGGGTCACATGATGACGTCATGGGTCACATGATGACGTCACGGGTCACACTACCACGTCACGGGTCACATGATAACGTCACATGTCACATGATAACGTCACGGGTCACATGATAACGTCACGGGTCACATGATAACGTCACATGTCACATGATAACGTCACGGGTCACATGATAACGTCACGGGTCACATGATAACGTCACGGGTCACATGATAACGTCACGGGTCACATGACCACGTCACGGGCCACATGATAACGTCACATGTCACATGATAACGTCACAGGTCACATGATAACGTCACATGTCACATGATAACGTCACATGTCACATGATAACGTCACGGGTCACATGATAACGTCACGGGTCACATGATAACGTCACGGGTCACATGATGACGTCATGGGTCACATGATGACGTCACGGGTCACACGACCACGTCACGGGTCACATGATAACGTCACATGCCACATGATAACGTCACGGGTCACATGATAACGTCACGGGTCACATGATAACGTCACGGGTCACATGATAACGTCACGGGTCACATGATAACGTCACATGTCACATGATAACGTCACAGGTCACATGATAACGTCACATGTCACATGATAACGTCACATGTCACATGATAACGTCACGGGTCACATGATAACGTCACGGGTCACATGATAACGTCACGGGTCACACGACCACGTCACGGGTCACATGATAACGTCACATGTCACATGATAACGTCACGGGTCACATGATAACGTCACGGGTCACATGATAACGTCACGGGTCACATGATAACGTCACGGGTCACATGACCACGTCACGGGTCACATGATAACGTCACGGGTCACATGATAACGTCACGGGTCACATGATAACGTCACGGGTCACATGACCACGTCACGGGCCACATGATAACGTCACATGTCACATGATAACGTCACAGGTCACATGATAACGTCACATGTCACATGATAACGTCACATGTCACATGATAACGTCACGGGTCACATGATAACGTCACGGGTCACATGATAACGTCACGGGTCACATGATGACGTCACGGGTCACATGATGACGTCACGGGTCACACGACCACGTCACGGGTCACATGATAACGTCACATGCCACATGATAACGTCACGGGTCACATGATAACGTCACGGGTCACATGATAACGTCACGGGTCACATGATAACGTCACGGGTCACATGATAACGTCACATGTCACATGATAACGTCACAGGTCACATGATAACGTCACATGTCACATGATAACGTCACATGTCACATGATAACGTCACGGGTCACATGATAACGTCACGGGTCACATGATAACGTCACGGGTCACATGACCACGTCACGGGTCACATGATAACGTCACATGTCACATGATAACGTCACAGGTCACATGATAACGTCACGGGTCACATGACCACGTCACGGGTCACACGATGACGTCACGGGTCACATGACCACATCACGAGTCACACGATGACGTCACGGGTCACATGATGACGTCACTCGTCACATAATAACGTCACATGTCACATGATAACGTCACGGGTCACATGATAACGTCACGGGTCACATGACCACGTCACGGGTCACACGATGACGTCACGGGTCACATGATAACGTCACATGTCACATGATAACGTCACGGGTCACACGACCACGTCACGGGTCACATGATGACGTCATGGGTCACATGATGACGTCACGGGTCACACGACCACGTCACGGGTCACATGATAACGTCACATGTCACATGATAACGTCACGGGTCACATGATAACGTCACATGTCACATGATAACGTCACGGGTCACACGACCACGTCACGGGTCACATGATAACGTCACGGGTCACATGATGACGTCACGGGTCACATGATGACGTCATGGGTCACATGATGACGTCACGGGTCACACGACCACGTCACGGGTCACACGACCACGTCACGGGTCACATGATAACGTCACATGTCACATGATAACGTCACGGGTCACATGATAACGTCACGGGTCACATGATAACGTCACGGGTCGCATGATAACGTCACGGGTCACATGATAACGTCACATGTCACATGATAACGTCACAGGTCACATGATAACGTCACGGGTCACATGACCACGTGCCGGGTCACACGATGACGTCACAGGTCACATGACCACGTCACGGGTCACACGATGACGTCACGGGTCACATGATGACGTCACTCGTCACATGATAACGTCACATGTCACATGATAACGTCACGGGTCACATGATAACGTCACGGGTCACATGATAACGTCACGGGTCACACGATGACGTCACGGGTCACATGATGACGTCACTCGTCACATGATAACGTCACATGTCACATGATAACGTCACGGGTCACACGACCACGTCACGGGTCACATGATAACGTCACATGTCACATGATAACGTCACTCGTCACATGATAACGTCACCGGTCACATGACGACATCACGGGTCACATGATGACGTCACGGGTCACACGATGACGTCACGGGTCACATGACGACATCACGGGTCACATGATGACGTCACGGGTCACATGATGACGTCACGGGTCACACGACCACTTCACGGGTCACATGATAACGTCACGGGTCACATGACGACATCACGGGTCACATGATGACGTCACGGGTCACATGATGACGTCACGGGTCACATGATGACGTCACGGGTCACATGATGACATCACATGTCACATGATGACATCACATGTCACATGATGACGTCACGGGTCACACGACCACTTCACGGGTCACATGATGACATCACATGTCACATGATGACATCACACGTCACATGATAACGTCACGGGTCACATGATAACGTCACGGGTCACATGATAACGTCACGGGTCACATGATAACGTCACGGGTCACATGATGACGTCACGGGTCACATGATAACGTCACGGGTCACACGATGACGTCACGGGTCACATGATGACGTCACTCGTCACATGATAACGTCACATGTCACATGATAACGTCACAGGTCACATGATAACGTCACATGTCACATGATAACGTCACATGTCACATGATAACGTCACGGGTCACATGATAACGTCACGGGTCACATGATAACGTCACGGGTCACATGATGACGTCATGGGTCACATGATGACGTCACGGGTCACACGACCACGTCACGGGTCACATGATAACGTCACATGCCACATGATAACGTCACGGGTCACATGATAACGTCACGGGTCACATGATAACGTCACGGGTCACATGATAACGTCACGGGTCACATGATAACGTCACGGGTCACATGATAACGTCACATGTCACATGATAACGTCACAGGTCACATGATAACGTCACATGTCACATGATAACGTCACATGTCACATGATAACGTCACGGGTCACATGATAACGTCACGGGTCACATGATAACGTCACGGGTCACATGACCACGTCACGGGTCACATGATAACGTCACATGTCACATGATAACGTCACAGGTCACATGATAACGTCACGGGTCACATGACCACGTCACGGGTCACACGATGACGTCACGGGTCACATGACCACATCACGAGTCACACGATGACGTCACGGGTCACATGATGACGTCACTCGTCACATAATAACGTCACATGTCACATGATAACGTCACGGGTCACATGATAACGTCACGGGTCACATGACCACGTCACGGGTCACACGATGACGTCACGGGTCACATGATAACGTCACATGTCACATGATAACGTCACGGGTCACACGACCACGTCACGGGTCACATGATGACGTCATGGGTCACATGATGGCGTCACGGGTCACACGACCACGTCACGGGTCACATGATAACGTCACATGTCACATGATAACGTCACGGGTCACATGATAACGTCACATGTCACATGATAACGTCACGGGTCACACGACCACGTCACGGGTCACATGATAACGTCACGGGTCACATGATGACGTCACGGGTCACATGATGACGTCATGGGTCACATGATGACGTCACGGGTCACACGACCACGTCACGGGTCACACGACCACGTCACGGGTCACATGATAACGTCACATGTCACATGATAACGTCACGGGTCACATGATAACGTCACGGGTCACATGATAACGTCACGGGTCGCATGATAACGTCACGGGTCACATGATAACGTCACATGTCACATGATAACGTCACAGGTCACATGATAACGTCACGGGTCACATGACCACGTGCCGGGTCACACGATGACGTCACAGGTCACATGACCACGTCACGGGTCACACGATGACGTCACGGGTCACATGATGACGTCACTCGTCACATGATAACGTCACGGGTCACATGATAACGTCACGGGTCACATGATAACGTCACGGGTCACACGATGACGTCACGGGTCACATGATGACGTCACTCGTCACATGATAACGTCACATGTCACATGATAACGTCACGGGTCACACGACCACGTCACGGGTCACATGATAACGTCACATGTCACATGATAACGTCACTCGTCACATGATAACGTCACCGGTCACATGACGACATCACGGGTCACATGATGACGTCACGGGTCACACGATGACGTCACGGGTCACATGACGACATCACGGGTCACATGATGACGTCACGGGTCACATGATGACGTCACGGGTCACACGACCACTTCACGGGTCACATGATAACGTCACGGGTCACATGACGACATCACGGGTCACATGATGACGTCACGGGTCACATGATGACGTCACGGGTCACATGATGACATCACATGTCACATGATGACATCACATGTCACATGATGACGTCACGGGTCACACGACCACTTCACGGGTCACATGATGACATCACATGTCACATGATGACATCACACGTCACATGATAACGTCACGGGTCACATGATAACGTCACGGGTCACATGATAACGTCACGGGTCACATGATAACGTCACGGGTCACATGATGACGTCACGGGTCACATGATAACGTCACGGGTCACACGATGACGTCACGGGTCACATGATGACGTCACTCGTCACATGATAACGTCACATGTCACATGATAACGTCATGGGTCACATGATAACGTCACATGTCACATGATAACGTCATGGGTCACATGACCACATCACGGGTCACATGACCACATCACGGGTCACATGACGACGTCACGGGTCACATGACAAGTGAAGTCATGTGACGACTTCACGGGTCACACGAACACATCACATGTCACATGATAACGTCACGGGTCACAAGACGATGTCACATGTCACATGATAACGTCACGGGTCACAAGACGATGTCACGGGTCACATGATAACGTCACGGGTCACATGATAACGTCACGGGTCACATGATAACGTCACGGGTCACAAGACGATGTCACGGGTCACAAGACGATGTCACATGTCACATGATAACGTCACGGGTCACATGATAACGTCACGGGTCACACGATGACGTCACGGGTCACATGATGACGTCACTCGTCACATGATAACGTCACATGTCACATGATAACGTCACGGGTCACACGACCACGTCACGGGTCACATGATGACGTCATGGGTCACATGATGACGTCACGGGTCACACGACCACGTCACGGGTCACATGATAACGTCACATGTCACATGATAACGTCACTCGTCACATGATAACGTCACCGGTCACATGACGACATCACGGGTCACATGATGACGTCACGGGTCACACGATGACGTCACGGGTCACATGACGACATCACGGGTCACATGATGACGTCACGGGTCACATGATGACGTCACGGGTCACACGACCACTTCACGGGTCACATGATAACGTCACGGGTCACATGACGACATCACGGGTCACATGATGACGTCACGGGTCACATGATGACGTCACGGGTCACATGATGACGTCACGGGTCACATGATGACATCACATGTCACATGATGACATCACATGTCACATGATGACGTCACGGGTCACACGACCACTTCACGGGTCACATGATGACATCACATGTCACATGATGACATCACACGTCACATGATAACGTCACGGGTCACATGATAACGTCACGGGTCACATGATAACGTCACGGGTCACATGATAACGTCACGGGTCACATGATGACGTCACGGGTCACACGACCACTTCACGGGTCACATGATGACATCACAGGTCACATGATGACGTCACGGGTCACATGATGACGTCACGGGTCACATGACCACGTCACGGGTCACATGACTGCTCCGAGAGCTCGTGCATCACAACACGGTCGAAGCACCTTCTCTCTGAAGAGCCTCCACTATTAATAGTCGCGGCGGCTCCTGGTCGCTGTGTGACGGCAGCTCGACAGGAAGCGTGCCAGCGAACTTCCTGCGGCGCCGGCGGAAGCAGACATATGTCCGCGGCAGAAGCTCCCGGGGCGGAGGTCACGTGACCAGGTGCGGCTCCACGAGGTCCATTGACTGCGGCGGGAGCTCGACCTTCCGATGGCGGCTCCGTCCCTGGAGACGCTTGGACTCGATCCAGCATCGATGGTCCTTCACCTTCAGATGATTGACGGGCGAAGAGTTGTCACTCAGCGTCGCGTCAGATGCAGAGATTTCAGGAGGATTTGAGGTCGACGTCCGGAAATATTGAATGATTGGATTTAACGTTTCTAATGTTTTTATTGAAATTTAATGATTCGTCGGAATAACTTAATTCACTTTTATATTTAATGATTCGTCTGAATAACTTAATTCACTTTTATATTTAATTATTCGTCTGAATAACTTAATTCACTTTTATATTTAATGATTCGTCTGAATAACTTAATTCACTTTTATATTTCAACCTTGAATTTTTATTCAAAATTCATTTTCTCTTCTTTACACGTAGAGTTTTTATTGTTATTCCAATAACTGACACTTTAACACCTACATGTTTGTATTGAATTTAAAAGTCTACAAATTAAAATCTAAAAACATTTTAACTAGAAAAAATATCTTAACATTGTTGGTATAAGAATAATAAACTATAATAATAATAATAATAAACTCTATGTGTAGAAAAAGTATTTAATAAAAAAAATGTTTTTCTTTTATGTGATTTACGGAATCTGACGCTTTTAATTAAACAAAGAATGGTAATCAGATCTGGTTTAATCCTTGTGTTATCTCTGGGTCAAGGTGACCCTGAAACATTTTTTTTTTCACCCTGACCCTGAGATAACCCAAGGGATACCTCAAACACATTTGTTTTCGGGGCATTCGGGTCACCCTGACCCTGGGATAACACAAGGGATACCTCAAACACATTTGTTTTCGGGGCATTGGGGTAACCCTGACCCTGAGATAACACAAGGGATACCTCAAACACATTTGTTTTCGGGGCATTCGCGTCACCCTGACCCTGAGATAACACAAGGGATACCTCAAACACATTTGTTTTCGGGGCATTCGCGTCACCCTGACCCTGAGATAACACAAGGGATACCTCAAACACATTTGTTTTCGGGGCATTCGCGTCACCCTGACCCTGAGATAACACAAGGGATACCTCAAACATATTTGTTTTCGGACCGTCGGGTCACCCTGACCCTGAGATTACACAAGGGATACCTCAAACATATTTGTTTTCGGACCATCGGTTCACCCTGACCCTGAGATTACACAAGGGATACCTCAAACATATTTGTTTTCAACCATCAGGTCACCCTGACCCTGAGTTAACACAAGGGATACCTCAAAAACATTTGTTTTCTGGGCCTTCGGGTCACCTTGACCCTGAGATAAGACCAGGGATACCTCAAACACATTTGTTTTCGGGGCCTTCGGGTCACCCTGACCCTGAGATAACCCAAGGGATACCTCAAACCCATTTGTTTTCTGGGCCTTCGGGTCACCTTGACCCTGAGATAACACAAGGGATACCTCAAACCCATTTGTTTTCTGGGCCTTCGGGTCACCTTGACCCTGAGATAACACAAGGGATACCTCAAACCCATTTGTTTTCTGGGCCTTTGGGTCACCCTGACCCTGAAATAACACCAGGGTCAAAGTCACACATCTTAACTCGCGAAAAGAAAGTGTTTGTCTCAATCTAATCTAAGCTCAGAGCTGTTAGTTCGCTGTTGTATCTTCGTTTCAGGTTCAAGTTCAAGTTCAGGACTTTCATCGTTAAAAAAACAAATTCAACCTTAAAATAAAGAAACTATTGGATTCAATTAATCAAAAATAACTTAAAATTCATTCAATTTTCTGATGACACTGATTTACTTCCATAGTTTTGTCTTTGGTTCATATTGGACTGAAGCAGGAACAAAGTGCAAACAGACACCATCAGCTTCTCTCTCCAGCGTCACAAACAGACAGCAGACGAGCCTCACATTCACTACGACAACATGTTTAGCATCCGGGCGACAAGTCCTCGTCTGACGCCGCCGGCGCCGGTGCTGCCCGAGGCTCATCTGGAGCGCCGGTGCTGCTGGAGCGCCGGGCAGCACCGGTGACCCGGGCAGCACCGGTGACCCGGGCAGCACCGGCGCCTCATTAAGATGTGGAGATGCTGTAATTGTCACGGCGGCGCCTCCGCGACAAATCCCGGGATTATCAGGAGGAGCAGAACAACACACGGCTGTTAGCGAAGGAGATCCAGCTCCGTCTGGGATGTCGGGGGAAGATGGTGAGGAACGAACAAACTGGAGCAACGTCAGGGTTCAGGAGTTCACAGGTGTGACGGGCAAGTCACCTGTCCAGGGCCGGCCCAAACGCTTAGAGGGACCAGGGCCGTTTTTCGGGCCCCTCCATAGCATCATATAAGACAAACAGGAGTCTCAGAAAATGAAGGAAAAAACTCAAATAAGTGTGTCTTGAGATGTTTCTTCAGTCGACCCGAAGGCCCCGAAAACAAGTGTGTTTGAGGTATCCCTTGTGTAATCTCAGGGTCAGGGTGACCCGAAGGCCCCGAAAACAAGTGTGTTTGAGGTATCCCTTGTGTAATCTCAGGGTCAGGGTGACCCGAAGGCCCCGAAAACAAGTGTGTTTGAGGTATCCCTTGTGTAATCTCAGGGTCAGGGTGACCCGAAGGCCCAGAAAACAAGTGTGTTTGAGGTATCCCTTGTGTTATCTCAGGGTCAGGGTGACCCGAAGGCCCAGAAAACAAGTGTGTTTGAGGTATCCCTTGTGTAATCTCAGGGTCAGGGTGACCCGAAGGCCCAGAAAACAAGTGTGTTTGAGGTATCCCTTGTGTTATCTCAGGGTCAGGGTGACCCGAAGGCCCAGAAAACAAGTGTGTTTGAGGTATCCCTTGTGTAATCTCAGGGTCAGGGTGACCCGAAGGCCCCGAAAACAAGTGTGTTTGAGGTATCCCTTGTGTTATCTCAGGGTCAGGGTGACCCGAAGGCCCAGAAAACAAGTGTGTTTGAGGTATCCCTTGTGTAATCTCAGGGTCAGGGTGACCCGAAGGCCCAGAAAACAAATATGTTTGAGGTATCCCTTGTGTTATCTGAGGGTCAGGGTGACCCGAAGGCCCAGAAAACAAGTGTGTTTGAGGTATCCCTTGTGTAATCTCAGGGTCAGGGTGACCCGAAGGCCCCGAAAACAAGTGTGTTTGAGGTATCCCTTGTGTAATCTCAGGGTCAGGGTGACCCGACGCCCGAATACAAATGTGTTTGAGGTATCCCTTGTGTAATCTCAGGGTCAGGGTGACCCGAAGGCCCAGAAAACAAGTGTGTTTGAGGTATCCCTTGTGTAATCTCAGGGTCAGGGTGACCCGAAGGACCGAAAACAAATGTGTTTGAGGTATCCCTTGTGTAATCTCAGGGTCAGGGTGACCCGAAGGCCCGAAAACAAATGTGTTTGAGGTATCCCTTGTGTAATCTCAGGGTCAGGGTGACCCGACGCCCGAATACAATTTGTGTTTGAGGTATCCCTTGTGTAATCTCAGGGTCAGGGTGACCCGATGCCCGAATACAAATGTGTTTGAGGTATCCCTTGTGTAATCTCAGGGTCAGGGTGACCCGAAGGCCTGAATGTCTCTGAATGACACCACTCCATATGTAGTTATGGAAGCCAGCGAGGTCGGAGGCCCAGTAGAAGGTCATGGGTTCTACATTCAAGGAGTTTCTCCACCAAAGTCTCCAGGTGATCGTTTAGACTTTTTAATCATATATATTTGGATCGGCTGGTCTCATGGCTACGTTCGAAAAAGTGACAAATCTTGGCCCCTCTGGTACCTCAGGCACGTGAGCATGTTTGTGAGGACGTCCATCAAGGTTACGATGATGGACGTCCTCGTCCTCACATTCCAGGAACTCCATCCCCTCGTTCGTCAAACGTTCCCGGAACCGCGGCGGCGCCGACTTCACGGACTCCCTCGCCGGGTTCCGGCGCCAGTTGTCGGAGGACAGATGTCGGCAGTAAAAGGAAATGTTCCGAATAAAAGACGACGTTTCACTGTTAAGTCTTTTATGTTCGCAATCTGCCAAAAATTTCACGTTCGCTCGGAGAAAACTTCGGCAACAACTCGGCGCCAAATAAACACGATTAGCTCCACAATAAAACCTTCGCTGACGAGTAACCCCGGAATGACACGGCGGCTCCGAGGGGCCCCGAGAGTTCCTGGGATGAGGTTCAGCACCTCCTCAGTTCTTCTTTTCTTCACCTTCATTCCTGAACGCCGGTCCAGTGGCGGCGCCGATCCTACCTGACGTCTGGATGCATGAGATGTTCATCCATCACCTGCCGGCTCGACGTCCCTCAAGGACACCGGCTCGCTAACAGAACTGCAGGACTAGGAACCTGCCGGGGTCTCTGAAGGGTCTCGGGCTCAGGTGGGACTTTGTTTGTGTTGCTAGCAGACATCGTGAAGAAGTCGCTGAAGCGAGAGTCACGATGGTTCGAGCTGAAGGTTTGCATTGATTTATTGATCGTGAGTCGATCGATATCCTGTCGCAGCATCGATCAGACAACGTTATTAAGAACCTGAAGTCTGATGACACATAACTAATGAGTGTGTGTGTGAGTGTGTGTGTGTGTGTGTGTGTGTGTGTGTGTGTGTGTGTGTGTGTGTGTGTGTGTGTGAGTGTGTGTGTGTGTGTGTGTGTGTGTGTGTGTGTGTGTGTGTGTGTGTGTGTGTGTGTACGTGTGTGTGTGTGTACGTGTGTGTGTGGGGGTGGGGGGGTGTGTGTGACTCTATTGTATCATCAGTGTGTGTGTGTTGTAGTGATGTGTGACTCTATTGTATCATCAGTGTGTTTGAGTTGCTGTCATGTGTGACTCTATTGTATCATCAGTGTGTGTGTTGTTATGTGACTCTATTGTTACATCAGTGTGTGTGTGTTGTGATGTGTGACTCTATTGTATCATCAGTGTGTGTGTGTTGTTGTGATGTGTGACTCTATTGTATCACCAGTGTGTGTGTGTTGTTGTGATGTGTGACTCTATTGTATCATCAGTGTGTGTGTGTTGTTGTGATGTGTGACTCTATTGTATCACCAGTGTGTGTGTGTTGTTGTGATGTGTGACTCTATTGTATCACCAGTGTGTGTGTGTTGTTGTGATGTGTGACTCTATTGTATCATCAGTGTGTGTGTGTTGTTGTGATGTGTGACTCTATTGTATCATCAGTGTGTGTGTGTTGTTGTGATGTGTGACTCTATTGTATCATCAGTGTGTTTTTCATTGTAATATTGACATTAGAAAAATGATCTTAAGCTCCGCCCACTGAAAACACTTTGTTTTTCTGTAGATTAAATCTTGTTGACCGTAACCACACCCACTCTGCTGTGATTGGTCAAGCATGGAGGTTTATCTTCGCGCCTCATCAATCCCGGAAGTCTCCACCTCCAAGGGACTCGTTGTATAAACAAAG
Source organism: Callionymus lyra (assembly GCF_982586985.1). Classification (NCBI taxonomy): domain Eukaryota; kingdom Metazoa; phylum Chordata; class Actinopteri; order Syngnathiformes; family Callionymidae; genus Callionymus; species Callionymus lyra. The sequence goes on along the minus strand of NC_141832.1, from coordinate 1,871,890 downwards.
CGGGGCGTGATTACAGCTGGAAGAGGAGTGAAGCCATTATTACGTCATCATGGACTCTCGTAACCTCTCGTTCGTCCAGATTTCAGAGCAACTTTATAAAGTAATAAAGTGTAAAACATGGTCATGATGAGAAGTAAAGACTTTGACATTTGAAACGTCCAGAATCTAATATTGATTTAAATTGTGTTTGTCAAACATGGCCGCCATAGAAGAGCACATATAACCAACAGAGTGACGATGACTACAAACAATGGCCGCCGTGATTTCGGGAGTGTTGTCTTCGACAGTTTTTGTCCCTCGGTTCATTTTCTTCGTCTTCATTCTCACCCTCTTCCATAAAAAACATGCTGCTAAACCGTTAGCCACATGCTAACGACATACACAGGTGTTACACAGCGGTCGTTGCATCACTGATGTGTCGACACTAATACATCCAAAATGAAGCTTCTCCTTCTAAGTCCTAAAGGTTTGTCTTTCACGGTGACCAAGGTTAGCTCATAACAATTTGTAAAGTTGTTTATCTCGAGCGGCGCATTATCCATCCCATGATCCTTTGAGTTTTTGTGGAGTCAGCGCTTTATTTGACGACTTCCCTAAGAAGCGACTTAAAACAAACATCCCGCGGCGTCGGCTCGCGTCCGATGTCGTCGCTCGACTCCACGCCGCGATGACATCGGACGCATTAATCCTGTTACCAGGACATTCAATTCTGCGAAGGAGAATCATCTGGATCGAGACGCGAGGGACGCGAGTCAAAGATAATTACAGTTTGTGAAGCAGATCCATTTTAAAAACGTGGACGCAACACGTTTTGTAGCAACAAAAAAAAAAATCTCCTCAAGGTCGTGTCCCGCCGAGATGCTGAGCGCGACCGAATCTGCAAACATGGCCGTCGGCCAGACTGCAGGTCGGGCCGCGAGGTAAAGTGATGAATGTGTCTGCAGACGCCGTGGAAGATTCGCCTCCACGGACCCCCAGTCGCTCGTCCCCCCGCGAGATTTAATAGAGTGAGTATTTACTCTGGCGGGCGCTCAGCAGTATCACAGCCTGAAAGTAGATTGTGGCTCTCCAGATGATGGCAGGGGCTTCAGAGACCACGGGCTGGTGGCGGGTCCGAGGCCTACTTTTCTACTGGGTTAGCTCCTTTCTTTAAGGTCCCGTGGAGTCCACTGTGGAACCGACCCGTCTCTCCGTGAGGTCCATAAACTCAGTAGGACGCAGAAATATATTCCTCCCGCCTCGGGGTCTCGTGGTGTGTCAAGATTCTTACCAGATTTTTACCAGATTCTTACAAGATTTTTACCAGATTTTTACCAGATTCTTACCAGATTCTTACCAGATTTTTACCAGATTCTTACAAGATTTTTACCAGATTTTTACCAGATTTTTACCAGATTTTTACCAGATTTTTACCAGATTCTTACCAGATTTTTACCTGATTCTTACCAGATTTTTACCAGATTTTTACCAGATTCTTACAAGATTTTTACCAGATTTTTACCAGATTTTTACCAGATTCTTACCAGATTTTTACCTGATTCTTACCAGATTTTTACCAGATTTTTACCAGATTCTTACCAGATTTTTACCAGATTTTTACCAGATTCTTACCAGATTCTTACCAGATTTTTACCAGATTTTTACCAGATTTTTACCAGATTCTTACCAGATTCTTACCCGATTTTTACCAGATTTTTACCAGATTCTTACCAGATTTTTACCTGATTCCTACCAGATTTTTACCAGATTTTTACCAGATTCTTACCAGATTTTTACCAGATTTTCACCAGATTTTTACCAGATTTTTACCAGATTCTTACCAGATTTTTACCAGATTTTTACCAGATTTTTACCAGATTTTTACCAGATTTTTACCAGATTTTTACCAGAATTTTTACCAGATTCTTACCAGATTCTTACCAGATTTTTACCAGATTTTTACCAGATTTTTACCAGATATTGACCAGATTCTTACCAGATTTTTACCAGATTTTTACCAGAATTTTTACCAGATTCTTACCAGATTTTTACCAGATTTTTACCAGATTTTTACCAGATTCTTACCAGATTTTTACCAGATTTTTACCAGATTTTTACCAGATTCTTACCAGATTTTTACCAGATTTTTACCAGAATTTTTACCAGATTCTTACCAGATTTTTACCAGATTTTTACCAGATATTTACCAGATTTTTACCAGATTTTTACCAGATTTTTACCAGATATTTACCAGATTTTTACCAGATATTTACCAGATTCTTACCAGATTCTTACCAGAGTGTGTGTTGTTGTGAGTCCACCGTGGAACCTCCGCCGGCCTCGACCGACCCGTGAGGTCCATAAACTCAGTAGGACGCAGAAACATAATCCTCCCGCCTCGGGGTCTCGTGGTGTGTCAACATGTCCGCTCGAGTGAAAACCGATTCCCTTCATCCGATCCCTCGTGTCTCGTCCGAATCCCCCTGTTTTTGATCTGCCACCGTTTCTCCTCGCAGGGCGAAGGCTCCAACTTCCTGCAGCTGGGCTCGTCCGTGGAGCAGCAGATCAACGGCATGTTCAAGGTGATGGAGGAGTACAACTGGGACAGCTTCGTGGTGATCACCAGCCTCTACCCGGGCTACGAGGCCTACGTGGATTACATCAAGTCCTTCACGGACACCAGCTACTTCCTGTGGGAGCTCCAGGACGTGCTGACCTTCGACATGTCCGCCGACTCCCTGAACGACCTGCGGGCGCGGCGGCTGCTGCAGCAGATCGACGCCCAGGTGCTGCTGGTCTACTGCTCCCACGACGAGGCCCAGTACCTGTTCCTGTTGGCCAGGGAGGCCGGACTCCTGGGGCCGGGCTACATCTGGATTATACCCAGCCTGGCGGTGGGGAACCCGGATATTCTGCCGCCGGAGAGCTTCCCCGTGGGGGTCATCAGCATCATCACGGACCGCTGGAGGATGAGTCTCAGGAAGAGGGTCCGCGACGGCGTGGCCATCGTGGTCAAGGGGGTGCAGAGCTTCCGGAAGCAGAGGGGCTTCATCCCGGAGGGCCAGAGCGACTGTCACATCGCCGTGAAGCCCTCGGCTGCCAACGACTCGTTGTTCAGGTCAGTGTGACTTAACCTGTGGGAAGAATGGAGTCAAATATTATATCAAATACATGTATTTTTTAACAATTTGCAGTGAACATACACCATGTAAACTGCCTCGATCTTTTGGATTCTCAAGTTTCCAATTTTTACCAGATTTTTACCTGATTTTTACCAGATATTTACCAGATTTTTACCAGATTTTTACCAGATTTTTACAAGATTCTTACCAGATTCTTACCAGATTTTTACCAGATTCTTACCAGATTTTTACCAGATTTTTACCAGATTCTTACCAGATTTTTACCAGATTTTTACCAGATATTTACCAGATTCTTACCAGATTTTTACCAGATTCTTAACAGATTTTTACCAGATTCTTACCAGATTTCTACCAGATTCTTACCAGATTTTTACCAGATATTTACCAGATTTTTACCAGATATTTACCAGATTTTTACCAGATTTTTACCAGATATTTACCAGATTTTTACCAGATTCCTACCAGATTTCTACCAGATTTCTACCAGATTTTTACCAGATTTTTACCAGATTTTTACCAGATTCTTACCAGATTTTTACCAGATATTTACCAGATTTTTACCAGATATTTACCAGATTTTTACCAGATTTTTACCAGATTCTTACCAGATTTTTACCAGATTTTTACCAGATTTCTACCAGATTTTTACCAGATAGTTACCAGATTCTTACCAGATTTCTACCAGATTAATTATAGCTAGTTAGCAGGACAAGGGTCCGACCATCAATGAAAACAAATCACAACAATATCAAGAAAGTTAGAAAATGTTTATTGACAGAAGTGTTAGAAAAACACACTTTTTTTTGTAGTGCATATATTATACAAAGGGAACACATTACATAAAAATAAAATGAATAAAGTGGCATATATACGTTTAATGATTGATTTAAATCGGGGGAAAAAATCGAAATGCAAACTAAATAATTACTGAGGTGGGGACGATATTGTAGGGGGGACCGATGCTGTGTCTCAAATCACATACTTCTCTTAGTATACTAGAAGTTAGTATCATCAGGATAGTGTACGTACTAACTAGTAACTAATCCTCCACAGATAGTATGTCTCAAACATACTTCTCTTAGTATACTAGAAGTTAGTATCATCAGGATAGTGTACGTACTAACTAGTAACTAATCCTCCACAGATAGTATGTCTCAAACATACTTCTCTTAGTACACTAGAAGTTAGTATCATCAGGATAGTGTACGTACTAACTAGTAACTAATCCTCCACAGATAGTATGTCTCAAACATACTTCTCTTAGTACACTAGAAGTTAGTATCATCAGGATAGTGTTCGTACTAACTAGTAACTAATCCTCCACAGATAGTATGTTTCAAACATACTTCTCTTAGTATACTAGAAGTTAGTATCATCAGGATAGTGTACGTACTAACTAGTAACTAATCCTCCACAGATAGTATGTCTCAAACATACTTCTCTTAGTATACTAGAAGTTAGTATCATCAGGATAGTGTACGTACTAACTAGTAACTAATCCTCCACAGATAGTATGTCTCAAACATACTTCTCTTAGTATACTAGAAGTTAGTATCATCAGGATAGTGTACGTACTAACTAGTAACTAATCCTCCACAGATAGTATGTCTCAAACATACTTCTCTTAGTACACTAGAAGTTAGTATCATCAGGATAGTGTACGTACTAACTAGTAACTAATCCTCCACAGATAGTATGTCTCAAACATACTTCTCTTAGTACACTAGAAGTTAGTATCATCAGGATAGTGTTCGTACTAACTAGTAACTAATCCTCCACAGATAGTATGTTTCAAACATACTTCTCTTAGTATACTAGAAGTTAGTATCATCAGGATAGTGTACGTACTAACTAGTAACTAATCCTCCACAGATAGTATGTCTCAAACATACTTCTCTTAGTATACTAGAAGTTAGTATCATCAGGATAGTGTACGTACTAACTAGTAACTAATCCTCCACAGATAGTATGTCTCAAACATACTTCTCTTAGTACACTAGAAGTTAGTATCATCAGGATAGTGTACGTACTAACTAGTAACTAATCCTCCACAGATAGTATGTCTCAAACATACTTCTCTTAGTATACTAGAAGTTAGTATCATCAGGATAGTGTACGTACTAACTAGTAACTAATCCTCCACAGATAGTATGTCTCAAACATACTTCTCTTAGTACACTAGAAGTTAGTATCATCAGGATAGTGTACGTACTAACTAGTAACTAATCCTCCACAGATAGTATGTCTCAAACATACTTCTCTTAGTACACTAGAAGTTAGTATCATCAGGATAGTGTTCGTACTAACTAGTAACTAATCCTCCACAGATAGTTTGTCTCAAATCAAACTCTGCTGCTACACACTAACAGGAAATGACTCGACAGCTTCTTCTTCTACTACTATTTAACGATGTTTCAACCAACTGTAGGAACACTATCGCCACCTGCTGGCAGCACGTTTTGCAAGTTTGGAAAAAGAAATAAAGAAAAAATATGAGAAACGAAATATTCACGAGATATTTAAGCTGGTATCAGCAGCGAAGATGTGTTTATCCTCCTACTGCTGCTGAAAATACACCTGTAAGTATATGAATATATATATATATATATATATATATATATATATATATATATATACAGTCTATATATATATATATGCATATATATTTATATATGACGTAACTTCCGTTTACAACGTCACTAAGATGGAGCCGTTTAGTGTAGAAAGTGTCCATCGATTCATACTCAGTTTTATGGGCGTTTTAATGACAATGTAGTATGCATGGCGCACTAAATTTCGCATACTAAGAATTGAGACGCACTTACGCACTAACTTTGAGTACGCAAGTACACGATTTGAGACACAGCAGGAGATTGTACCTTCACCGGGGACAAAGGCTAATGAGGTTCGGGGAGTCTTGACAATGTGAAGCTCAGGAACCTTTGACCTTTAACACTGAGGTCGTCCTCCTCGCTGCTTGTTCTGACACACAAGGTCGCGGATAAATCCGTTTCATTCACAAGCATTTATTACGAAATGGCAACGCAAACCCGTGAAGGTGACGAGAGAACCCTGGGATCTCAAGTGTCGCGGCGTCAGGCGTTCAAAGGCGGCTATCAGGACTCTCATCTTCTCGCTCTGATGTCTTTTCTCCGCAAATGCCCCGAGGACTTTCTGTAATCTCCGGCGAGGCTCTAATCTGCGGCTCTGATATTCAAAAAACTCTTTTTCCTCCCACTTTTTTTCCCGGAGCCGGCGGCTCGACTGGAGTGCCGGAGTGAAGGTGAACGCAAGTGTCGTCTGTGAGCTCGATAGTCAATCATCTGCTCGCCTCCCGCCGATCAAACACCCGGCAGCTGCGCCCGTGATAACGGGCAATCTCACCTTTTAATTGGATTAGTGCAGATTAACAGATTAGCGGGATTTCCACAGGAGAGACACGGCGCTCCACACCTCCGCTGGAGTGTCAGGTGAGGTGAGAGGTGGGCGCCACGGGTCGTCGCCCAGGTAAAGCTTCTCTGAGGAACTCTGACGTTTGAATGAGTCGCCGATGAGCTTGAATTAAATCTTCCGGGTTTGTCTGGCGTTTTGAAAACACAGGATTCCTCCACGGAGGTTGTTGAGGCGTCGAGGCTGGACTCCGGCCATGAAGTCGCAGCTCCTGCCACTGGGATCAGACCAATTGGAAGCCTGTGGTGGATGAAGTATTGATCAAAGCCCAACTCGGTGTAATGAGCTGCGAAAAACCCTTTGCTCAGACTCCAGGGACAGAGATTGAACCTGTGATACCGTCGTCAGGCCAAACTTTCTCACGACTCAGTCCACTTGAAGAAAATTTGAAACACTTCAAGGAGTAAAATGTGACAATTCTGTGGAGACCTGTGTCTCTGCTGGAATGCAAACCTGACCACACTCTTGGTATAGACCAGCTGTAGTGGGTGAACGTGTCGGCTTTACAGTCGCTTGACCCTGAGACAACACTAGGGTTGAAAATGTTTCAATACTTTTTAGAGTAAACAATACTTTAAAGAGTGTTATCGTAACAAAGTTATCTCAAGACACTTTAAAGAAGGTTGGTGACCTCGGAGTAGCTCATGATACCAAGAAGGTAGTTGACCTCGGAGTAGCTTGTGATACCAAGAAGGTTGTTGACCTCGGAGTAGCTTGTGATACCAAGAAGGTTGTTGACCTCGGAGTAGCTTGTGATACCAAGAAGGTTGTTGACCTCGGAGTAGCTTGTGATACCAAGAAGGTTGTTGACCTCGGAGTAGCTTGTGATACCAAGAAGGTTGTTGACCTCGGAGTAGCTTGTGATACCAAGAAGGTAGTTGACCTCGGAGTAGCTTGTGATACCAAGAAGGTAGTTGACCTCGGAGTAGCTTGTGATACCAAGAAGGTTGTTGACCTCGGAGTAGCTTGTGATACCAAGAAGGTTGTTGACCTCGGAGTAGCTTGTGATACCAAGAAGGTTGTTGACCTCGGAGTAGCTTGTGATACCAAGAAGGTTGTTGACCTCGTAGTAGTTTGTGATACCAAGAAGGTTGTTGACCTTGGAGTAGCTTGTGATACCAAGAAGGTTGTTGACCTTGGAGTAGCTTGTGATACCAAGAAGGTTGTTGACCTCGTAGTAGTTTGTGATACCAAGAAGGTTGTTGACCTCGGAGTAGCTTGTGATACCAAGAAGGTTGTTGACCTTGGAGTAGCTTGTGATACCAAGAAGGTTGTTGACCTTGGAGTAGCTTGTGATACCAAGAAGGTTGGTGACCTCGGAGTAGCTTGTGATACCAAGAAGGTTGGTGACCTCGGAGTAGCTCGTGATACTAAGAAGGTTGTTGACCTCGGAGTAGCTTGTGATACCAAGAAGGTTGGTGACCTCGGAGTAGCTTGTGATACCAAGAAGGTTGTTGACCTCGGAGTAGCTTGTGATACCAAGAAGGTTGTTGACCTCGGAGTAGCTTGTGATACCAAGAAGGTAGTTGACCTCGGAGTAGCTTGTGATACCAAGAAGGTTGTTGACCTCGGAGTAGCTTGTGATACCAAGAAGGTTGTTGACCTCGGAGTAGCTTGTGATACCAAGAAGGTTGTTGACCTCGTAGTAGTTTGTGATACCAAGAAGGTTGTTGACCTTGGAGTAGCTTGTGATACCAAGAAGGTTGTTGACCTTGGAGTAGCTTGTGATACCAAGAAGGTTGTTGACCTCGTAGTAGTTTGTGATACCAAGAAGGTTGTTGACCTCGGAGTAGCTTGTGATACCAAGAAGGTTGTTGACCTTGGAGTAGCTTGTGATACCAAGAAGGTTGTTGACCTTGGAGTAGCTTGTGATACCAAGAAGGTTGGTGACCTCGGAGTAGCTTGTGATACCAAGAAGGTTGGTGACCTCGGAGTAGCTCGTGATACTAAGAAGGTTGTTGACCTCGGAGTAGCTTGTGATACCAAGAAGGTTGGTGACCTCGGAGTAGCTTGTGATACCAAGAAGGTTGTTGACCTCGGAGTAGCTTGTGATACCAAGAAGGTTGGTGACCTCGGAGTAGCTTGTGATACCAAGAAGGTTGTTGACCTCGGAGTAGCTTGTGATACCAAGAAGGTAGTTGACCTCGGAGTAGCTCATGATAGCAAGAAGGTTGGTGACCTCGTAGTAGCTCGTGATACCAAGAAGGTTGGTGACCTCGGAGTAGCTTATGATACCAAGAAGGTTGTTGACCTCGGAGTAGCTTGTGATACCAAGAAGGTTGGTGACCTCGGAGTAGCTTGTGATACCAAGAAGGTTGTTGACCTCGGAGTAGCTTGTGATACCAAGAAGGTTGTTGACCTCGGAGTAGCTTGTGATACCAAGAAGGTGTGTGACCTCGGAGTAGCTTGTGATACCAAGAAGGTTGGTGACCTCGGAGTAGCTTGTGATACCAAGAAGGTTGGTGACCTCGGAGTAGCTTGTGATACCAAGAAGGTAGTTGACCTCGGAGTAGCTTGTGATACCAAGAAGGTTGTTGACCTCGGAGTAGCTTGTGATACCAAGAAGGTTGGTGACCTCGGAGTAGCTAGTGATACCAAGAAGGTTGGTGACCTCGGAGTAGCTTGTGATACCAAGAAGGTAGGTGACCTCGGAGTAGCTTGTGATACCAAGAAGGTTGGTGACCTCGGAGTAGCTTGTGATACCAAGAAGGTTGTTGACCTCGGAGTAGCTTGTGATACCAAGAAGGTAGTTGACCTAGGAGTAGCCTGTGATACCAAGAAGGTTGTTGACCTCGGAGTAGCTTGTGATACCAAGAAGGTTGTTGACCTAGGAGTAGCTTGTGATACCAAGAAGGTTGTTGACCTCGGAGTAGCTTGTGATACCAAGAAGGTTGTTGACCTCGGAGTAGCTTGTGATACCAAGAAGGTTGTTGACCTCGGAGTAGCTTGTGATACCAAGAAGGTTGTTGACCTCGTAGTAGCTCGTGATACCAAGAAGGTTGTTGACCTCGGAGTAGCTTGTGATACACAGAAGGTAGTTGACCTCGGAGTAGCTCATGATACCAAGAAGGTTGTTGACCTCGTAGTAGCTTGTGATACCAAGAAGGTTGTTGACCTCGGAGTAGCTCATGATACCAAGAAGGTTGTTGACCTCGGAGTAGCTTGTGATACCAAGAAGGTTGGTGACCTCGGAGTAGGTTGTGATACCAAGAAGGTTGTTGACCTCGGAGTAGCTTGTGATACCAAGAAGGTTGGTGACCTCGGAGTAGCTTGTGATACCAAGAAGGTTGTTGACCTCGGAGTAGCTTGTGATACCAAGAAGGTTGTTGACCTCGGAGTAGCTTGTGATACCAAGAAGGTTGTTGACCTCGGAGTAGCTTGTGATACCAAGAAGGTTGTTGACCTCGGAGTAGCTTGTGATACCAAGAAGGTTGTTGACCTCGGAGTAGCTTGTGATACCAAGAAGGTTGGTGACCTCGGAGTAGCTTGTGATACCAAGAAGGTTGGTGACCTCGGAGTAGCTTGTGATACCAAGAAGGTTGTTGACCTCGGAGTAGCTTGTGATACCAAGAAGGTTGTTGACCTCGGAGTAGCTTGTGATACCAAGAAGGTTGTTGACCTCGGAGTAGCTTGTGATACCAAGAAGGTTGTTGACCTCGGAGTAGCTTGTGATACCAAGAAGGTTGTTGACCTCGGAGTAGCTTGTGATACCAAGAAGGTTGTTGACCTCGGAGTAGCTTGTGATACCAAGAAGGTTGTTGACCTTGGAGTAGCTTGTGATACCAAGAAGGTTGTTGACCTCGGAGTAGCTTGTGATACCAAGAAGGTTGTTGACCTCGGAGTAGCTTGTGATACCAAGAAGGTTGTTGACCTCGGAGTAGCTTGTGATACACAGAAGGTAGTTGACCTCGGAGTAGCTCATGATACCAAGAAGGTTGGTGACCTCGGAGTAGCTTGTGATACCAAGAAGGTTGTTGACCTCGGAGTAGCTTGTGATACCAAGAAGGTTGTTGACCTCGGAGTAGCTTGTGATACCAAGAAGGTTGTTGACCTCGGAGTAGCTTGTGATACCAAGAAGGTTGTTGACCTCGGAGTAGCTTGTGATACCAAGAAGGTTGTTGACCTCGGAGTAGCTTGTGATACCAAGAAGGTTGTTGACCTCGGAGTAGCTTGTGATACCAAGAAGGTTGTTGACCTCGGAGTAGCTTGTGATACCAAGAAGGTTGTTGACCTCGGAGTAGCTTGTGATACCAAGAAGGTTGTTGACCTCGGAGTAGCTTGTGATACCAAGAAGGTTGTTGACCTCGGAGTAGCTTGTGATACCAAGAAGGTTGTTGACCTCGGAGTAGCTTGTGATACCAAGAAGGTTGGTGACCTCGGAGTAGCTTGTGATACCAAGAAGGTTGGTGACCTCGGAGTAGCTTGTGATACCAAGAAGGTTGGTGACCTCGGAGTAGCTTGTGATACCAAGAAGGTTGTTGACCTCGGAGTAGCTTGTGATACCAAGAAGGTTGTTGACCTCGGAGTAGCTTGTGATACCAAGAAGGTTGTTGACCTCGGAGTAGCTTGTGATACCAAGAAGGTTGGTGACCTCGGAGTAGCTTGTGATACCAAGAAGGTTGTTGACCTCGGAGTAGCTTGTGATACCAAGAAGGTTGTTGACCTCGGAGTAGCTTGTGATACCAAGAAGGTTGTTGACCTCGGAGTAGCTTGTGATACCAAGAAGGTTGTTGACCTCGGAGTAGCTTGTGATACCAAGAAGGTTGGTGACCTCGGAGTAGCTTGTGATACCAAGAAGGTTGTTGACCTCGGAGTAGCTTGTGATACCAAGAAGGTTGTTGACCTCGGAGTAGCTTGTGATACCAAGAAGGTTGTTGACCTCGGAGTAGCTTGTGATACCAAGAAGGTTGTTGACCTCGGAGTAGCTTGTGATACCAAGAAGGTTGTTGACCTCGGAGTAGCTTGTGATACCAAGAAGGTTGGTGACCTCGGAGTAGCTTGTGATACCAAGAAGGTTGTTGACCTCGGAGTAGCTTGTGATACCAAGAAGGTTGTTGACCTCGGAGTAGCTTGTGATACCAAGAAGGTTGTTGACCTCGGAGTAGCTTGTGATACCAAGAAGGTTGTTGACCTCGGAGTAGCTTGTGATACCAAGAAGGTTGGTGACCTCGGAGTAGCTTGTGATACCAAGAAGGTTGGTGACTTCGGAGTAGTTTTTGATACCAATAAGGTTGTTGACCTCGGAGTAGCTTGTGATACCAAGAAGGTTTTTGACCTCGGAGTAGCTTGTGATAACAAGAAGGTTGTTGACCTCGGAGTAGCTTGTGATACCAAGAAGTTTGTTGACCTCGGAGTAGCTTGTGATACCAAGAAGGTTGTTGACCTCGGAGTAGCTTGTGATACCAAGAAGGTTTTTGACCTCGGAGTAGCTTGTGATACCAAGAAGGTTGGTGACCTCAGAGTAGCTCGTGATACCAAGAAGGTTGGTGACCTCGGAGTAGCTTGTGATACCAAGAAGGTTGGTGACCTCGGAGTAGCTTGTGATACCAAGAAGGTTGTTGACCTCGTTGTAGCTCGTGATACCAAGAATGTTGGTGACCTTGATGTTTCCTCAGCTAACCTGCAGTTCTTGTCTTCCACAGACACATGCTGAACGTCACATGGGAGCACAACGACTTCTCCTTCAATAGTAACGGCTACCTGGTCAACCCCTCCATGATCATCATCACCCTGGACCGGGAGAGGACCTGGGACAAGGTGAGCGTTCACAGCCTTGACTTTCCCTTTTGAGTCCAACGATTGTTCAGGTCCATCTGATCGTTGCTCGAAGTTAATTCTCCCGGAGTTTGCCTTCGAAAGTGAGTCAGCCGGGACTGGGAGGTGATACTTCATGTGGCCGACCTCGGCCGGGGTTCGGTCCCGCCCTCGCTGACCCAGATTGGGATGAGCGGTCGAGAATAATCGAATACATTCACTTGACTGATGTCTTCGCCCACCGAATAAAGCTCCTGATTTCACACCTGACTGATCTTCTAGTCGTCAGTGATTCAGTGTA